>NC_072449.1:3707336-3854836 GCF_027596085.1 Anoplopoma fimbria | reverse complement strand
ATTCAAAACAGAAAATGTTAATATTTTCTTTCTATCTGTTGTCGTCCAGGCACTTGGCCGGTGAGGTGGCCAAGGAGTGGCAGGAGGTGGAGGAGAACGACAAGACGCAGCAGGAGACGCTGCTGAAACTAGTGAGGGAGATCGTCCCCTACAACATGGCCCACAATGCCGAGCACGAGGCATGCGACCTGCTGATGGAGATCGAGAGGCTGGAAATGCTGGAGGACTACATCGACGAGAACGCCTACAGCAAAGTCTGCCTGTACCTCACTAGGTATGTTCAGTTTTTTTCCAAACATTTCAAAGAATTAAGACTTTTTGAAATGTTCCCATTTCATCTCTGAACTTTCCTCGTTGCTCCTCCAGCTGTGTGAGTTACGTCCCCGAGCCCGAAAACTCTGCTCTGCTGAGAAGCTCCCTGAACATCTTCAGGAAGTTCAACCGTTACCCAGAAGCCCTGCGCCTGGCTCTGATGCTCAACGACGTGGAGCTGGTAGAAAACATCTTCACATCCTGCAAAGACATGTAAGCAGGACAAAAAACACTTTGTCTAGAGCACATTAGATGGTAATGGTTACGATAAAAGGTATTAAGCTATCAAGGTAAAAAGGATTGGGTCCAAATTTTCCCAGTATATCCTTTTTGTTTTTGATTTCTGTTGACCCTTTTCATATATGCTCTCCTCTCTCCTTGTGATGAAATGCCTGCTGTGTCATAGCGGCTGCTGTATGAAAAAAACAAACTCCCCTTTTTGCCTCACAGAGTAATCCAGAAGCAGATGGCCTACATGCTGGGTCGCCATGGCATGTTCCTGGAGCTCAATGAGGACGTGGAGGACTACGAGGACTTGACGGAGATCATGTCCAACGTGCAGCTCAACAGCAACTTCTTGGCGCTGGCCAGAGAGGTAAGAGAGAGGAGGAGGAGGTGGGAAAAACAAAGAGAGAAATGAATGCAGAGACATCAGAGATTTAACTTTTTGTTAGGTTAAGTCGAACAACTAGATAAAAGTACAAGTCAGTGTTTTCAAAATGCCATGAATGTTTATTCAGACACATTTGTAAAGCTTGAAACATTTTTTATTTTCTTGGCTGCTGATGAGTCACTTCTAGGGCTGCATGACAAAGGTCTGAGATATTAGACTGAAAAAAATCTAATTTTAGACTTCTGTTGAGCACCTGGTGGTTAACTTAACATGTACAGCGTACACCAGCGAGATGATGCTGGAAGGCTTTTACTGGGAAGCTGCTGCAGGCATGTGATAACATGACTCAACACATTTCATCTTTTATTCATAACACACTCGTCTTCCCCTCCCCAGTTGGACATCATGGAACCAAAAGTCCCAGATGACATCTACAAAACACACCTGGAAAACAACAGTGAGTCGTGTGTGTGTGCGTGTGTGTGTTGTTTAGTTTTAGTATTGGGTGGTAAAAGAGACGTTTAAATCAGTCTAGATCAGGGCATTATCTAATGTTAAAATAAGAATAGCTGCTGTGTTTTGTGATTTACTGGCTCCTGTTCTAAGTGACCTGTATATAACTTGTGTTTTATTGATTGACTTTGTTCTGTTTGACAGGGTTCGGAGGCAGTGGCTCCCAGGTGGACTCTGCTCGTATGAACTTGGCCTCCTCCTTCGTGAACGGCTTCGTCAACGCCGCCTTCGGACAGGACAAGCTGCTCACAGACGACGGCAACAAATGGCTGTACAAGAACAAGGACCACGGTATAAGAAAACAAAATGCAGTAGTAGTAGTAGTATCTAACAGGCCCTGTAGCTAAAATACTCACCAGACTTTTCTTTACGTTAGTCTCAAAGTGGCTAATATATTTACATTTCTATTTGTTTACTTGTTGACTAAAGACGATATAAATGTCCTCAGGTATGTTGAGCGCTGCAGCCTCCCTCGGTATGATCCTGCTGTGGGACGTGGACGGAGGTCTGACCCAGATCGACAAATATCTCTATTCCTCTGAGGACTACATCAAGGTAAACATGCTTATTTTGAATCTGAACAGTTTCTTAATGAGGTACTTTACACACCATTAGTTTAGGAAAGTTAGTAAGTTAACTGAATCTATTATATTGACTAGATTGCAACTCTTCTGACAATATTTCTTCCAGACTGAGTTTTGAATTTGACTCTCTGATCTATTATTCTTCCCAGTGAAACCGTAGTTATAGCGTCTTTAGCTTCTGTACAGTGACATATTTCCCAGTGAAACAGAATATTCAAGCGGTGTACAGTAATGAGTGATATTCTGACAATCTCATAATATCAGACTGGATATAAATTTTAGATTTTGAATATTGTAATATAGCAGAAGTGTTGTATTTTCCTGGGTTTAAAGTCTGCATTACAGCCAAGTAACACCTGCTTTCTCTCTCTCTCTCTCCCTCTCACTCTCTCTCTCTCTCTGTGTGTGCAGTCTGGTGCTCTCCTGGCTTGTGGCATCGTCAACTCAGGTGTGAGGAACGAATGTGACCCGGCCCTCGCTCTGCTCTCTGACTACGTCCTCCACAACAGCAACATCATGAGGATAGGAGCCATCTTTGGGTGAGCAGAATATTCACAAGCAGAAAGTTAAACACTAAAGCATAATGAAAATAGTCTAGGATATATATAGATATATAGATAGATAGAGGTAACTGGCTTGTTAAATGGACAGTTCACCCCAAAATGAAAATACATATTTTTCCTCTTACTTGTAGTGCTATTTATGAATCTAGATTGTTTTGGCGTGAGATGAGTGTTATCTGAGGTATCGGCTGTAGAGATGTCTGCCTTCTCTCCAGTATAATTGTACTATATGGCATTTGGTTGGTGATGCTCAAAATGCCAAAAAGATATATTTTCAAAAAACTCAACAGCAATGACCTTTCCAGAGATCATGACCTGGTAACTTTTACGATCTTTACACAAATCTTTTTGTGAGAATTTCTTGTAGGAACTTGTTTCTTTTTACCAAATTACATCCATCAAACATATCACGTGTAGTTGAGTAGAAAGAAAATAGTCCCTTCATAAAACTGCTCACAACAAGATCTGTGGATTAAAAATAGCATAACAAGTTAGAGGAAAAATATGTATTTTTGATTTGGGGGATATCTTAAGTTGTGTTTCTTGTACTGCTGTTAACACTAGAGTCTCTTTGGGTATCGTTAAAGTTTGATCTTACACATCATGTCTGTGTCCTGATCCTGGTCTCCTTGGTTTCAGGCTGGGCCTGGCCTACGCCGGCTCCAACCGCGAAGACGTCCTGTCTCTGCTTCTCCCCGTCATGGGAGACTCCAAATCCAGCATGGAGGTATGGATGTGTGTTTTAATGTTAAAAGGCTCTTCTAAAGCCACATCTGATGAGCAGTTTAGCAACATTCAAACGTGTACGTTTGGGTCTCCAGGTGGTCGGGGTGACGGCGCTGGCGTGCGGCATGATCGCAGTAGGATCTTGTAACGGAGACGTGACCTCCACCATCGTCCAGACCATCATGGAGAAGAGCGAGACGGAGCTGAAGGACACATACGCCCGCTGGTTGCCTTTGGGCCTGGGACTCAACCACTTGGGTAAGCAAATTACTAACCACAATAATAAATAGACACTGTTCAAAACAGTGCGACAGAGAGTTGCGGTCGCAATATTTGATGTGAGAGCTTTTACTAAACCGTTTTTTTGGTCTAGATCTATTTAAGAGGCAAATTCAGGGATCATTTATTGTCATTCTGCAACACAGGGTTGCACAACAAAATTCAATAGTAGCCGAGTGCATTTATATTACACAAAAACAATTTTTTTGAATTTGCGTCAGGACGAATGTAAACAGCAGTAACACAAACACTGGTGAATTTTCTGGGCACAGAATACGACCATCATATTAACATAAAAAATGTGATATCGGGGAAACGTCGTCCATCATCTTTGACTGGGTTTGCACCAAGCATCATTGACGTAAACACACAGTGCACCTACTCTTGTCCTAACGGAGTAATGTGCTCTGTCCTGCTGTTAAACCGTCAAGTGCAGCTTGAAACGAGATGAACGATGGAGTCGGGTCTCTGTGAAGATGTGGGCTCCAAAAGTCTTATTTCATCCATCTTATTTTCCTGTGACCAGACATCAGCTAGGAGCAGGCTGGGTAGTGAAGGAAGATGCCATGGGGGGGGGTGATATTCTCGGAGGCTGCTGCACTTCATCAAATCCTTGCATTTCCTTCTGCGATGTTGACGAGTGCAGTCTGTCAAACGCCATACATGCTCCAGTAATAAAGACAAAGAGACAACGAAGTAAAACAAAAATGTAGCGTAGTTCATCGGAGCTAGATGCCGTTATCACTGTATTTGTTTCTTCCCTTCTCTTGTAAAATAGCTGCTGTAACTTTTCTGTTTGTGTTTTTCTCTTTCAACAGGTAAAGGAGAGGCGATTGAGACGACCCTGGCAGCTCTGCAGGTTGTGCCCGAACCTTTCCGCAGCTTTGCCAACACACTAGTGGATATCTGCGCATATGCAGGTCAGTCTCATAGTTCTGTCTTACAGCTATTTCCAAATGTATTTAGTTGTTTGTGCACATGCAGATATCCATCCCTCAATCTCTGCATTTATTCACTTCTGTATAAGCCAACCAGATGCAGATCTATCTGAAGTGCTGATTAAATCTTCCATGACTCACTGTAATAATTTGCCTCCATCTCAGGATCTGGAAATGTGCTGAAGGTGCAGCAGCTTCTCCACATCTGCAGTGAACACTACGAAGCCAAGGAGAAGGAAAAGGAGGAGGACAAGGACAAGAAGGATAAGAAGGACAAAGACAAGAAGGAGACTGCTGCTGACATGGGCTCCCACCAGGTACACAACTAACTCTTTACCATGATTATCCTAAAACATCAACTATTTGTCAATATTTCTTCTCTATTTAGTAGTTTATTTATCAGCTACGTTATGGATGCTTTAATGTTTTCCTCTCAGGGTGTTGCTGTTCTTGGCATTGCCCTGATTGCCATGGGAGAGGAGATCGGTTCTGAGATGGCCCTGCGAACATTTGGACATCTGGTCAGTAGCACTGCTGTCACGTTTCTATTCTGTTGTTATTTTCGTTAACCTTTAATGCATCGGTGCAAACTCCTCAGGGTGGAAAAAGTGACAAAGATGTGCATTTAAAGTTGAATTTACAATGAGGATAAAGGAAATACCCAAAATAGAATTCTTGTAATCCGACTGTTAAAAATGAACAGTTTGGGGTACTTCCTGTTCAGGCTACTTCCTGTACTACAAGGCAGACGGGGGCACCAAACAATACACACTTCTCTCACACAAATCAAACAAATACCTATTGTGGGTTTTCAAGTTCTCTCCAAAAGTTGTCACCCCTTTGCTGAATAAGTTATTATCCTTCATCTCACCACCTTTCATCTCTTATTCTTTTGATCTTCTGTCCTCTGACTCTGTTCAAAAAGAGACTTTATTATCTGGTTGTCTTGACCTAGCAGTCCAACCCACCATATTTCCATTCTTTTGATCCACATGACATCATCCGTACTTTTGATCCTGGTCCATATATGTTCTCATCTGTCCATACTCTGTTCTTACTCATCCTGAAGTCTTCAATATATCACACTAAGATCATCACATAAAGCATTGTGTCATACTGGAGTGTGAATAAGGCAATCGAAACAATTAGAGCCAAATGTTTGTCCTCTCTTGGTCTTTGCATAATGTATGTACCCTGTATTAAACTCTCTTCGTGTCTCTGTGTTCCCATTCACCAGCTGCGTTACGGTGAGCCCACCCTGAGGCGAGCGGTGCCTCTTGCCCTGGCCCTCATCTCCGTGTCCAACCCTCGTTTGAACATCTTGGACACCCTCAGCAAGTTCTCCCACGATGCCGACCCCGAGGTGTCACACAACTCCATCTTCGCCATGGGCATGGTGGGCAGCGGTAAGTCTGGTTCTAGTTTCATTCATAACATTAACATTTGAATTCTAAACCAAGATTTGAATTCGGCGCATGCTACACTAATATTATTAGTAATAAACTATTATATAATTTATGTCAGTGGTGGCACATAGGATAATTCTTGACTTGTGTGAACGTTTCCAGTAACTGGAGAGTGAAAAGATAGATCATAATTGATTATAATCATTTCCAAAGCTCACAAGATGTTTTTTTTATCTAATGAAATATTCTTCTTCATTTCATGTTTGTTGGCATTTAGCCTTTAAAAAAAACAACATTTTCACTCCAATCAAAAAAGGTCCTTGCTTGCTTCACACACTGACGGGTTCTATTCATTATAGAATCGTGTTTTAATAAATAAAACGAGAGAGACTAACTCATTTAATCTGACAAACCACTGTATTCAAATGGAGGATCATGTTTAAGGATTTTAAAAAGAAATATAGGGTGATGATGTTATAAAACATGGTGACAGACTTGGGTAGCTTCATTGGAAAACCTCAAAAGAAGCTTTTAATATAAAGAATAATGACATTTGATATTGACAACACTAAGTCAAAATGGAAGTATCGAATTTAGTTTAAAAAATACAGCCTACAGTATAAAATATTAACCCACTTATTTTAAATTTCATTAAAGAAAAACGGAAAGAAAAAATACAATGCTGTCACAGACTTGCAGTTTTTCCACTAGAAATATTGAATATAATCCATTGAATAACTGAACATGGTCATTTTCTCGATGATGCTCAATGTTCCCTCTTACAGTGGCCTCTAGTGTTAACTTCCTCAGCATAGTCAACAGGCTCTTCATCTTTTCCATTTCCTCAGGCACAAATAACGCCCGTCTGGCCGCCATGCTGCGGCAGCTGGCCCAGTATCACGCCAAAGACCCGAACAATCTCTTCATGGTCCGACTGGCTCAGGTGGGTGGCGACACAAAAGGCACTCTGTGTTTAAAGAGTGATCTTTAAATCTGCGCGTGTCTGTACGACCGCCTGTTGACTCGGCGTGTTTGTGCCTCCACAGGGTCTGACTCACCTGGGCAAAGGCACACTGACTCTCTGTCCCTACCATAGCGACCGGCAGCTGATGAGTCAGGTCGCCGTGGCCGGACTGCTCACCGTGCTCGTCTCCTTCCTCGACGTCAAGAACAGTGAGTTCACTCTCCTCCTGCTGCTTCCACACACACACACTTAACATTGTCCATTTTGTGTTTTTTTATAATCCAATATTTGTATTCCATCAGTGTTAATATCCCCTCTTGTGTTCACAGTCATCCTGGGCAAATCTCACTACATTCTCTACGGGCTGGTAGCAGCCATGCAGCCACGTATGCTGGTCACCTTCGATGAGGAGCTACGACCGCTGCCGGTGTCTGTCAGAGTGGGACAGGTGAAGCCAAAAAAAATTAATACAAATAGTGTGATCCGCATATTTGTAGAAATTCAGCTTTCAAAACTTCTCAGTTTTTAAATTTTTGGGACATTTGCTTTCTTGCTGAGATTGAGATGAGAAGATCAATGCCGCTTTCATGTCCGTTTGATATGAAGCTGGAGCCAGTTAGCTTACATTCTTCTGCTTCATATCTAACAGACAAATATGAGAATGATATCAGTCTTCTCATCTAATTCGCCACAGGGATCTTAATAAGCGTGTTTCCAAAAAGCTTTTCATCCAATATAAATATGCAGAAGTGATGGAGAAGCTATGGAACGTTATGAAAATGGCTGCTTTAACATGTTTGTTCGATTTGTCTCCAGGCTGTCGATGTCGTCGGCCAGGCAGGAAAGCCAAAGGCCATCACAGGTTTCCAGACCCACACCACGCCGGTGCTGCTCGCTCACGGAGAGAGGGCCGAGCTGGCCACGGAGGAGTACCTCCCCGTCACCCCCATCCTGGAGGGCTTTGTCATCCTCCGCAAGAACCCCAACTACGAAACCTAGACTGAATCATTCTCGCCGGCCTCTGCCCCCCTCTGTGTGTGTGTTTAAGGGTAGCCCTCCATTGGCTCTTTGCAGTTGTTATATTTAGTAGTGTACTGCATGGCTGAAAAGAGCGAGGCAGGTCTATCCTTCTTCCTCGCTGTGTCTTCTCTCTGCCGTCTGTGACCCACAGCTCCAAAAAAAATGGATGGTTGGGTTCTGGTTAATTGGATTGGGATGACACAGGGAGGCTCAAACTGGGACCTTTTCCACTCTACATAGATGGTTTCCTCATTGCCCTCATTTTGATCCACCTCTCCCTCATGCACTGAACCAGCTGTCTGACTGACCTGAGGCCAGTTCAAAAAGTGGGGAAAAGTTCACCGGTTCAGTAAATCAATTAACAACCGCTCAGTCGGCGTCATCTTTTGTAATAAGAGCATTCAAAAGTATGTATTCATCATCATCGTCATCATCATCACCTTTTTTGCTTCTGTTTTTATTTGTATTTTTTGGGTTTTTGTTACAGTACTGTAAAAGGTTGAATCAAAAATAAAAACTCAGACCCACGTGGTGGAAATGTGACGGCTGTGTGTTGAGTGGATTTATGTTCAAAGGATGTCGTGGCGGGTTTATTATAATTTACACAAACTCACGTACTGTCATTCAAATTAATAAGGCTGCAGGTTCTCCACAAGGAGGCGCTGTTTAGCATTATCAGCTCCACTAAGGGGAAATATAAGTCATGGAAATTTAAACATCCATGTACATATTTATAGTGAAAAGCAATACATGTGACATTTATTTTATTTTTCTGCGCTTCCGAGATGTCTGCTACATATCTATTAGCTGTAATAAGTTAATAAAATGTTTCTAAACATAAGTAAAATATTAACAACTAACTTCCAGTTGATATTAAATACTCAAGAAGGGCTGCAATTAGGCTTTATGCCTGAGATATATATATATATATATATATATATAGACAAATATTAGTTTATTGTATAATCTTCATTGGAGCACTTTTGACCTGCATGAGCCTGCTTTCTAGATAGATATTCCTTTATTGATCTCCATGGGGGAAATGCGGGTGTTGCAGCAGCTCAAGTACAGAGTAAACAGATTAAGATAATACATTAAATATATTATACAATAAAATAAAAATAAAAATACCTTAAAGCTTTAGTGTACTTAAATTACACTATTTTATTATTGATCTTTCAAGGCCATGAGTTTGCAAATTTTAAATAAGGTTTAAGCCAGAGTCCAGATCCATCCTCTGACAATTCTTTTTAAATATTTTCTTTTCATCTTAATTATATATATTTTATTATGAAATGTATATAATTATTTAAACTATAATAATGGTCCCATTTGTGGCTCATTTACAATTTAACAATCATTCTGTTTCATTGTATAGATGATTTAATTTAAGTCAAATTAAATTTTCCCTATTTTTATCTGCATTTCAACCAAAGTTTAAATGTATTTATGGTTAATTTTTTTAAATATATTTTCTCTATCATATTTATGTATATTTAACAATAATTCTGTATCATTGTACAGGTGATTTAATATAAGTCAAATTAAATTTCCCCTATTTTTATCTGCATGAAAAAAATGTGAAAATGTTTAATTTTTTATTAAATATATTTATGGTCAATTTTAAAAATATTTTTCTTTATCATAATTAGATATATTTAATTATGAAATGTGTATTTATATATATTTAACAATATATTTAACAATATATTTAACAATCATTCTGTGTCATTGTGCAGGTGATTTAATATAAGTCAAATTAAATGTTCCACTATTTTTATCTGCATGAAAAAAATATGAAAATGTTTTTTTTTTTCAAAAAAATTAAATATATTTATGGTTGATTTATTAAATAGTTTTTCTTTATCATAATTAGATCTTATTATGAAATGTATATTTATATATATTTAACAATCATTCTGTATCATTGTATAGGTGATTTAATATAAGTCAAATTAAATTTCACTATTTTCATCTGCATTTTTTCAACCAAAGTTTAAATATATTTATGGTTAATTTTTTTAATATATTTTCTTTATCATAATTATATATATTTTATTATGAAATGTATATAATTATTTTATAATATCCCATTTGTTTAATTACAATCATTCTGTATCATTGTGCAGGTGATTTAATATAAGTCAAATTAAATTTCCCCTATTTTTATATGCATGAAAAAAATGTGAAAATGCATAAAAAAAATTAAAATATATTTATAGTTAATTATTTTAAACATGAAAAGCCCGTCAACCAAAGTTTAAATGTATTTATGGTTAATTTTTAAAATATATTTTCTCTGTCATATTTATATATATTTAACAATCATTCTGTGTCATTGTGCAGGTGATTTAATATAATTCAAATTATATTTATATATATATATTTAATTATGAAATGTATATTTATATATATTTAACAATAATTCTGTCTCATTGTACAGGTGATTTAATCACAATTAAAGTCAAATTAAATTTTCCCCTATTTTTATCTGCATGACAAAAATGGGAAAATGGGATTAAAATTTAAATATTTGAATTTAATTTATATTATTTTTTAAAAATCTATCATATTTATATATATTTTCATTTTATCATAATTATATATATTTAATTATGAAATTTGGGATTATATATTTTAACAATATATTTAACAATATATTTAACAATCATTCTGTATCATTGTACAGGTGATTTAATATTAAGTCCACTATTTTTCAAATTAAATGTTCCACTATTTTTTATCTGCATAACAAAATCATTTGAAAATAAGTCAAATTAAATTTCCCCTATTTTTTTTAAAATGATATTTATAGTTAATTTTTTTAATATATTTTCTTTATCATAATTATATATATTTAATTATGAAATGTATATTTATATATATTTAACAATCATTCTGTATCATTGTGCAGGTGATTTAATATAAGTCAAATTAAATTTCCACTATTTTTATCTGCATGAATTTTTTTTTTAAATGCTTTAAAAAAAATTAAATATATTTATAGTAAATGATTTCAAACATAAAAAGCCCGTCGTCCACACGCAAACACAATAAAGATTCCACCGCCGCTCCGACGTCAGAGGCCCGCTGCGTCACCGCGTCACGCATCACGTGACTGGATTTACCGGAAGTAGTTCTCTACCGGCTTCCGGGAGAAGATTTTTCCGTCCGTCCGGCTTCTGCGGACTCAAGGAGAGAAAGGTAACGCCGCGGTCCCGAGCCTAAAAGCTTATCAAAACGGTCGAAACGTAAGACAAACACCACGTAGTTGTTACAGAGACACTCCAGCGGGGACAGTCGAGTATTTATATCCTAAAAACAGAAACATCTGGAGCGACTTTCCGCAGCTGTTCCCGCTGTGTTTTCACGGATTAGCCGGCTAGCTCGCTGTTAGCATCCCCCATGCTAACAGCGACGTGGGTGTTCTTTCTTCACTTTAGCATAGCATAGGCTAGCATGCTAGCATGGGAGGTATCTCTCTCTCTCTCTCTCTCTACAAACACGCCAGTGACGTTTTAGAAGGTGAAATGACGTCACAGTGTTGTTGTTGTTAACGCCGGGGAAACGTGGGTTTTTTGTGCTAGCCTTAGCTTTAGCCTTAGCCTAGCCTAGCAGCTAAAGTAGCTAAGCTAACAGGAGGTTAAACCATGTGTGTGTGTGTGTGTGTGTGTGTGTGTGTGTTCCAGGAAGTGAAAGTGATGAAGCTTCTGTTGTGTGTGGTTGCAAAATGTTGTTTTATTTTGGGTATAAAGTGTGTGTGTGTGTGTGTGTGTGTGTGTGACATGTTGCAGCTTTAACATGTGTGTGTATGTTTGTGTGTGTGTGTGTGTGTGTGACAGGGCAGGACAGCTGTTTTGCACCCTGTGACACCTTCACGTAAAAGGCCCTGCAGAGTCAGCTGACAGCCCCTCCCTCCTCCTCCTCCCTCCCATGTTAGAAGCATGTTAGAAGCATGTGTACTCATGTTATGCATCAATGAACAGGAGATCTGCACAGGTGGTGGCTGCAAAAGATCAGGTGTTCTCCTTGTCACGACACACTGCTGCTGTGTGTGTTTTATATATATATATATCTGTGGTTTATGGTTAATAATGCATAATATTGCTGGTTCATCAGATGCATGCTGAGGCGTGGCTGCCATGGAAGCCGGGCAGCATCGCGCCAATAGCATGAGGAAAGACCACGTGGTTAGAAAAAAAAAAAAAAAAAAAAAGAGAATCCAGATTGGGGCCTAGCACAGTGAGCAACATGGCTGCACAGCACACTGCAGCACTAGGGTGTGTTTTGGGGTGACCGAGGGTTTGATATGTGTGTGTGTTTGTGTGCAATCCAATGTTAATAACTGTGTGTGTGTGTGTGTGTGTGTGTGTGTGTGTGTGTGTGAGTGTGTGTAGACAGGCAGACACGCCCCTGTGTCAAAGCAAAAGTGTGACACATGGCGTTTTACCAGTGGGAAGTGAGCATTGAGCACTGTGGTATTGATGGTTTAGAGGGAGACATTGCTGGTATTTGCATTTATTCTGCAGGATGGTGGTGTTAAAGGATGCAGACATGAGAATGTGGGTCCAAAATAATGCAGATATTGTTCTTTTAACCCACATCTTTGGTTATCTACAAACATTCATTTTTGATTATCATTCACCTTCCTCGTAGCACTTATTGCATTCGTATTAGTTGTTGCACTTATTGAATTCGTATTCGTTTACTGCACTTATCCTATTCGTATTAGTTTGTTGCACTTATTGTATTCGTATTAGTCTGTTGCAATTATTGTTTTCGTAGTATTTTGCCTCTGCACTATACTTTTGCTCTGGTTTATGCTTTAAGATGCTTGTTTAAGAAAGGAGATGCACTTATGACTTCTGGTGACTAGTAGTTCTCTTGAATACCTATGTTGAATACACTTCCTGTAAGTCTCTTTGGATAAAAGCGTCTGCTAAATGACTGTAATGTAATGTAATGTAATTCATCATCCCAGGAGAGTATGACGCAGTGATCTCAAATATGCTGTTTAGTCAGATAGAAATGAATGAATGAACGAGTAGTATAAGTGCAACAGCAGGACTCATGCATGATGTGTGTGTGAGCCAAGCTGTCACAATTTGCCTGACATAAGGACGCTACTGAGCTTCCTGTCGGGGAATCTTGAAAGCAGAGAGTCTGGGTGTGTGGGTTTTGGCAGAATGGGTAGTTAGCCAGGAGAGTATGGGAGGGGAGGCTGGGCAGGAGAGGACAGGCTGTGATGGCGTGTTGCTTCATGGAGCTGAACGTTCACAGCCTGTACATCCTTCTCAAGTCCACACCCACATTTCCTGATAAGTGCTTTGGCTCTTCTCTGCAAAAGTCGGTGAACTTGAATGTAGTCTGAATTTGTTGCAGACTGTGTTTGTCCTGTCTAGAAAGGGAGCACCAAAAACCTTTTCTGTTTTACACAACAGGCATGTGTTTGTACCTTTTCTCCTTTTCTTGTGTGCAACATTTGGAGCATTTTGTGTCACTGGGTTACTACCACATCCAATGCAGGGCTCTGTAACATGCAAATAATGTCATCAGAGCCTAAGTATTCCTTAAAAATATCCATGTGCAATGTATATTATGACACTTGCAGAGTATTTTGAAATCTGCAGTAGACCACAAAGATAAGGCCAGTGACTCATGAATGTTTTTTTTATTCGACGACTTCCCCGAGCAGTAAAATTTGCTTCGCCCTAGATAGTATCAGGGACTAGGCCTTTTTCAGTAAGCAGTTAAATAGGTTCTTGAACTTGAGCTAGATTAGGCTTTAGCTTTGGGCTATGGCTGGGGCTATAGTTAGGGATAGAACAGGGCTAGATTTGTTGTGGAGACTGGGGCTAAAGGAAGGCTTAGTTTGGTCTAAAGCTGAGGTGAGATGATGTCTAGATTTTGTGTGGAGATTGTGGCTAGAGGAAGGCTAGGTTAGGCCCAGACCTGTGGTTTGAGGAGGAGGAGGAGTTTCTGTCCAGAACTGCAACAGTTGCATTTGGTACGGTGAGTCTACACCATGGTGGCTGCAACCACAGACGAATAATAAGAACCGGATATAGCGTCATCGCTAAGCCTTGCTTCCATTACACTGTGGTCATTTACGGTATTGCAGCCCAAAAAAGCATTTTCCCCATAGACTACTATTGTAAAATAGACATCTGTAAAACTGTTGACAGGACTCAAACTCCAATGACTTTTTCTGTTCTGTTTCTGAGGTTTTATATTTGTAAAATCTTCTTTGAGCCAAGTCAAAGTATTTAAAAAATCAGTCTCATCATTAAAATGTAAAGTCTAATGGTGGAGCAGAAACTTGCATGCAACTACTGTGCATATATTAAATGCGCCACATACAGTACCAGTCAAAGGTTTGGACACACCTTCTCATTCAATGGTTTTTCTTTATTTTTATTTTGTTCTACATTGTAGATTAATATTGAAGACATCCAAACTATGAAGGAACACATATGGAATGATGTGGTAAACAAACAAATGCTCAACAAACCAGAATATGTTTTATATTTTACATTCTTCAAAGTAGTTGAATGAGAAGGTGTGTCCAAACTTTTGACTGGTACTGTACATCAGAACTAGAAACCCAGACACTTTTTTTGCCATAAACAATCCTCATTGGACTGAATCGGTGCCACCCAAGTTATTATAATACATCAATAGGCTTCACTCTCTATAGGTGACACGACAGCCAACGTCTTTTACAAATGTCCCCCCCCTCTCCTCCTTAACGTGTAACGGGAGAGCATGCAGGGTTATGATCTCCACAGTGCCGCACATCAGACCGGCTCAGATGACTAAACTATGTGTGATTTGTGGGGTGGAGTAAGGTGGAGAGTGTCTCTTGTATAGTAGTGCTCTAGGGGGCCCTTTCTTTTTTCTTTTCTTTTTTACTGGTTACACTCTGCGGTACTGCAAACTGTTCCCAGGATTTGCACTGATTACTAATTTTCATAAATTCTGCAGACTACAGTGATTGGTGCGGTGCTGATGGGGTGCGTCACCGGCCCAGTAGTTGATTAAGAAGCCGGCCACGTCTCACTAATTAAGGGTAAAGCATCCCTGTGCATATAACGCAATACATGCAGAGAATACCAATAGCCTGGGATTTTCATCTGGCTGTATGAAAACCCCTCCCTCTGTTAGAATCCATTATCTTTACCAGCTGCGACAGTGACAGCTGGTATTTGTTTTCACCTTTTGAGTCTGTGTGTGAGTCATCGAGGGAAAATGTTGTCCTGCATACACCTGCTGAAGAAGGAACTACCCACCGAGGAGGTTTTTCAAGTACTTTGTCAGGTGTTTATTATTTTTCTGTGTCGCAGCTGTGCAAGAAGCTTTACAGAGGTGTAGCTGAGATCATGAAACCAAGGTGGAGTCCCAAGATTCGGGTGCACTATTAATGCCCCTGGTTTCGATTTACCATCCCAGCTGGTGTGATCCTATTGCAAGATGGTCTCTGGTTTTGTCCTCTACTGTTTGTGTCTTCACATAGTCATGGTTACAGCGGTGATTACAACCATCTCTGCAGCGCGATTTCCTCCTCTGTGAAAACACCCAGACTCATCATGACTCAGGCTTTTTACACTGCTGCGTGTGTGGGGGAGAGAGAGGGCGTGTGAGATTCAAGGAAGGGAATATATATGCGTGTGTCTGTGACTGAGATAATGTAGGCCTCAGCTATAAATACCAAATGTGTCACTATTACTAGGACCATATAACGGAAGCAGGATGATTACAGTGGAATCATACTGTGACCCATGGGTCAGTTGGATGAAAAAGGTCTTCCTGGTTGCAGCTCATAGGGTTTGTTCTTTGGATGAGTCTCATTCATTGGAATTTTTATTAATGCCATAAGTGGCCTAATTGAATAGATTGTGTATAAATCAGTTACTTATTCACTGTTATTATTTGTATAACGGCACAGTTTATAAACCTTTGCATGTTGAAGAATGAGTTCAATCGGTTTCTTTGAAATGATAAATAAGAGTACTGCAGATCAGATTTGTACTGATATACAAATTAAAATACCCTAAATTTGAGAATCTCTACGCTGTTTAGTGATAATCCAGAATTACAAAACACTGATATTCAGTATCCTCAGCAGTGGCAAGGAGTTATTTGTGCTGTAAGTAATAAAGTGTCGTCCAAAATGATTAAATGAGAAAGCTTTGAATCATCCGGTGGTTTGGTGATGGACAAAGGCAATGCTGGAGATCATTCAAGTGGTCGGCATCGTGACATAAATGCATATTTCGGTCATTTACCTTTATTTTCCTGACTATATAACCTAGTATTTCCCCTTTTGTGTATTTTGTGGTTCCCTTTCCTCGATGTCTATTTCCTACCTCTGAACAAAGTTAAACATTTGATTCCCTCCTCCAAATATCCAACAAATTCAATTTTAATGCTAACGTTAGAAAGGGGAGGTTATAGCAAATGTTATCAAAAGTCAGATTATTGGTAATTTGTTTGTCCCTCAATCATATCTAAGTTTGCAGTGTTTTGTTCCAAAGAAAATAAATAATTCAAGATATTTTAATTGTAATACATTAACAGTGAAAAATCAAGATTGGAAGCTTGTATGTTGGGAAACAAAACTGTCAGGTGAGCTAGACTCTGTGGGATAAAGTGACTGAGCTACATGTGACTATGACTCATCTGCTGCATTTAATGAAGAACATTTCCTCTAGTAGTGCTTGTGACTAATATCCACCTGGATTAATATCTTACTATTGGATTTAAGGAGGCTCACTGTTTGTTATAGTGCAGTTATGGAGAAACTTAAACCTTCAGGCTATAACTGTAAACTGTTATTCACCACTAATATTTAGTACGATAATTTTTAAGTCTTTTAAGATTGTTTTAACAGATTGGACTGTAACATTTCTGACTTGTAACCTCTGATTTATGCTCTTTTCATACCAGCCTTAAACCCTCTGACCCCCCAGGCCGTTTCAGGGGCATTCCACCTCTCACCTTTTACTCTCCGTGGCCTCGTTTTCATTGCAATATTTAAGTCCTGCACCTCTATTGAAACAGCACAATTATGTCTACAATTGATCTCAATCTATTGAGGCTCCATGTGCTATATATATTAAACTATTTATATTATAACAACGTCTACCTACAACCTCTCTTGTCTTCTCCTATGTCTGTTCAAAGTTTCACTGAGATTTTATAACGTGACTGTTGGTCTCAGCTGAGTTGATTATGGCTTCATAATTGTGCTTAGGAGTGCAGAATTTAATGTTTTTTGCAGGATCTGGTTAGTGCAAACAGATTGATTATTTAGGGCCACATTTTATATGAGACATGTAGAATAAAATGTTTTTGAAGAAATGTCACAATTTTAAGTTTCGATCTTGCTGATTTTTCTACCGAATGTCCCTTACACATGATGTGTTCAGGGACCATTGGGGTCTTGAAATCCGACTTTAGTCTGATTTTTAACAGCTGCTCGCTACGATTAACGGTGTAATTTTTGCGATTTGTTTAAAGAACACATGCTTTATAATTCTGTTTGAGGGTTTTGGGTTTCAAAAGGGTAAATCCCATCTTTTTGGTACATAGACACTTCTTTGGTTGAACAAATGATGTTATTATGGATGCTGTAAAGTCTTTTGAAATGTGCTATTAGCCAATACGTGATCATTGTTAACACGGGTTTTCTTTCTGTCTGTCTTGCAGGAAAAAACGTTCCTCAGTGTAACAACACTTAGGACCTAAAAAGATTCATTAATGTAAGTGAGACCTTTACCAATCCTCCAAATATACTCCACATTCCACTCTGACGTTTCAGCTACACTTTGTTTTACATTGTCACTTCTGTGGTATTTAATGTGACAATTCAGCTTAATTAAAGCTTTTCTTAAATTATTATTATTATTATTATAAGATCAATTTAACCTTCTGTTCTTCTTCTCCTTCCACAGATATGTATGCAGGTCCACATCCGCCTCCCCATGCAGAACTCCATGAAATGAATAAAGCACCACAGCCTCTAACAGGACCCCCTCCAACCCCCACCCTGCCCCCTCCCCCGGCCTGGTAAGGAAGCCCGCTACGCTATAATATTTCAGTCCTGGATGATTTGCAAATGTGGTTTAAAACAACAGGTCCCACAATACTGTGGGGCGGCAAAACAAACTATTGTAGTTTCATTAATGAAGTCAGGCCTTTTGTTACTCGCGGCAATATTTCTGACTGATCCGCCGTCAAAAAATGCAGAAAGATTATTGTCTTAGTGGGTTTTTTAGCTAACTGACGAAGACATTGCACTTCCTTTTATTACTTAATAATTAAAGCTTGTGTTTCCTTTGACTACATCGTCGTAAAAGACAACAAATGTTAAAGTGAAGCTGCAGCAGTTGGAAATGTGTCGTTATCATTCGCAGTAACTTAACACTGCATTTTCTCGGGAATGTTTCCAGACATCCAGTATCGTAAATATCGTATTACAGTACTTCCAACACCATTGGTACACCTCATTCAAAGATAGGGACTTAATGGACATTTATTTAAATTAAAATATTTAAAGAATGCCACTTAAACATCCTGTATTGTCGCTTTTAAGTCATGTTGCTCTACCTCTTTCTCAAAGAAAAATGTCTGATATGACAATGTACCTGTGCACTTGCTGACCACTTATTCACCCTTGCCTTCTCAATCTCTATTCCTCTTTTGTTCCATGTTTACTGCTGCTGCTATCAACTTCCTGTCTCTTGCAGCCCTCATTCCCCCCCGGGCAGCCCCCTTCTGTTGTGTTTGCCACCCCACCGCCTTCACAAATGAACCCAACACCTCAACCCCGACAGGTAGGCCCGCCCCGCTGCTCACCCTACACACACACACACACACACACACACCTACACTGGTGGACTTTGTTCCATTACAGAATACATGAGTTCAGATATTAAATTGGATAGTTTCTTTTGTATAATTACCACTTTTTTCAAATGATTGACAGACGAACCAATCAGGATTAAGCGTTGGAACAGTGTGTGTCTTTTACTTCCTGTTCCACATGTCCCATTGTAAAAACACATTGTACAGTCTCCTGAATCCATCTGTGAATTACTTAGACTGCCTGCATGTCTGTTTGCCTGATTCTCACCAGTTCTGCACCGTTCTTAACCGTCAGTGTCAGCCTGTCCTTCGTACTCTACCTCACAAAGTACCACTGGTTAGTGTGCAACATGTTCACACTGACCTTATCTGTCCGATTTAAACTGTTTTATTCCTTTACACTACTGATTTAATGGAGGAAGTGCATCAGATCCAACTGCATTCGTTGTAAACAATGTATCTTTGTGAAAGTTTGGATTGTTTTGTATTTAGTTTTCTATATATCTATGTATCAATTCCCTCTACTGTCATGATTGGTTAGATTACGTAATTTTTTTTCTCTGTGTTTGAACATTTCTTAAAGTAACATTTCTATATTGTAAATAAATTGGTAGGCAAATGCAGTTTGGTAAACCAATCGAGAAAAAGCAGTTGCTTGGGAAAGTGTGCATGACTGTCAGTTTCAGAAAAGCTAAAACACCTCCTGTTCAACTGTCGGAAATCTGCTTTCCACTGTTCTCCGACTGTCTGAACAACAGTTTTTATATTAGCTTTGAAAGGGATGATTTGGCTGTTTTTGAAGTGGGTTTGTATGACGTATTTATCCACAGTCTACCTACATTAGAGGTTCGGAGAAACAGACGGCAACGGCACAGGAGCAAAGCAATGCACTGCTGTGGACGAAGGTAGCAGCAAAACCTATTTCAGCCACCTTAAAAAAAAATTGATATCCGGTTAAGTAAACGCTATATTTAGAATATTTTCATTCCTTACTTTGCCGTCAGACTGCTCTTTCTGACGGGAAACCGAAGTCGTTACATCCATCCATGCTCTTATCAAAGCCACAAGACTCCTTTGGTGAATCTGAACCAACCCTTTTAATACACCAAAGTCACCCGCTGACTCAAACAAAACGAGGCGGCGGTAGACCAGCGAGCTCTTTGTTCTGCCAGATAAAATTACTGTTTTTGACAATAAAGTCTTGTGGCCTTGAAGAGAGCATAGATGGATCAAAACTGATTCAGTTCCCTGTCGAAAAAAAGGGTAATTTTGACGCCAAAGTGAAGCAGTGAAAACACTCCAAATATAGTGTGCACTTAAACTGATATTGATTTATTTAAAAAAAAATTAAGATGACTACTTTGATACTGCTGCCTTCTTCCTCAGCAGTAAATTGCTTCTCTCCCTTGTTTCTCTAGAGGCGTACCGACCTTAACATGCTGAAGGTCATACACCGAACACCTCATACAACCCCGATTCAAACTATCTGAATAATCCCTTTAAGTGTGGTTCTAAAAGGTGCAGGACTGGAAGAAGCCTGTCAGTGAAGCATGGATTTGGTGCTTTTTGTCTTTAACCTCTGCCCTGTCTGCCTCTCCTCCTCTAGTTTGCCCCAGGGCCCCGACCTATACACCAACAGGTACTAACAGCGATTCTTACCATGTAACATGTTTTAAGAGATTGAGAGGCTCCAAGGTGTGCTACTAAAAGCACTACACTAATGTCAGGGGATGCTTTTAGGATATATTTATCCATGAAAACTTTCCAGAATTGTTTCCCAAAGTCTTAATGCAACCTAATTTAGAAATGTAAGAGGGAAATTCTTTATATTATGATACCAAACTTCACAGGAAAACCCCAAAGAATATTAATATAGCTTCGTGGCAGAGAGTATTTATACTTACAATGAGTCCTACTATTTCAGAAGAGGTATTTGCATGTATTAATTTACCTACTGTTCATGTGGGAATGTATTTGAATATTAAAATCATGCTTTAGTGAAGGACAGCAGAAGCTAAATTAATTTCCTATTTAGAGGAATGCTTAAAACCCTTTTTCATAAAGCTGTTATCAATAAATGATACGGTTGATGTAAAGAAACTCTTTCTTTGTTGAAAAATTCCAGTCTTCTAGTTCTACTTCTTGAGTTTCAGTCTGCATCTTATTCTAGTTTATTTGGGATTCACTCCTCTACCTATTCTCTGCATGCTGCTTGTGAGTTCACTGCTTGGCTCAGGATGGACATTTTCTGGGTGCTTTGCTAACTGATTGTGGTGCTCTCTCTCTCTCTCTCTCTCTCTCTCTCTCTCTCTCTCTCTCTCTCTCTTTCTCTCTTTGGTTTTTTCTTTCTTTCTCTCAATCCATCTCCTCCCTCCCTCTTATTGCTTCCATTTGATGTGTCTCTGTGTGACCTGTGTTTGCGCTGCTCAAGGGAAGCTTCAGGTCGCTACAGGTAACTCAATCAATTTCCTCTTTTCTTCTAGTCCCCCCCTTTTTTTTTTTTTTTTTTTTTTTATTCCCCCACCTCCACAGTCTTGAGGATCACATATGTGTCTCATATATTTGGCAGCATTGTGCTTTGTTGGCTCAGCGGTTAGCTTCCCAGGCCCGGCAGCAGAATGTCAATGAGGAGGCTCTGAATGAACCCCGCATTAGCTGCTTTATCTCTGCTGGCAGGCAATATGTTTCCAGTTGGAGTCCAGCCATAGATTCATGGTCAAACGATTAGCTTAGCTGTTAGCCTGGACCCCTGCTTGGTCCGAGAGATAAAGTCATACAAACACATGGGGGATGATATTTATGTTGTAGGTTTCAGAAAGGTTACTAATAATTTGTCTCTCACACCCCATTTCTACTCCTTCTCATACTCCATATTTCTTTTCTCCCTCTTCCTCTTTGCTTTGCTTTGCTCCTCTGCCCCCCCCCCCCTATAGCCCTACTACACCAACAGGGCCAGCCTGCCTCCCAACAGCGGGCCCCGGGGCGTCCCTCCCAACAGCGGCCCTCGACCGGTGACGCCCACCCACGTCTACCAGCCGGGCCCCGGCTCTCAGATGATGATGATCCCTGGGCAACAACTGCCCTTCCCCAGCTCGCCGCAAGGACCCGCCTACTTCATACCGGGACAGGTAGATGGGGGAGGGGTCGGTCACAAAGTGGGGAGGGGTTAAGTAGTGACAGATGGTATATGGACAGCTGAGCTAACATGACACAAACCAACAATTTTTTGCTCATATCTTCTCTTTCATATAGAGCTTTTGTTGCATTTTTCTTCTTTGTATAAATTCTGTAAACATTGATTAATACCTTAAAATGGTTTGAAGCCTTGTTTTGTGAAGAGAAAGACAAGTATCTTGTTGTGCAGTAATTATGTTTGCATTGTTATGACTGTATCTAATAATTCAAGGATGATTTATTGTCATTATGCAACACAACAAAGTGCAGTTGCATCCCATTTACAACACAATATAAACATGATTTTAAAAAAACAGTAGTGCATTTTTAAAATTTGCATAATAAGGAATGTCAACAGCAGCAACCAAAACTATTTCCGGGGGAGATAATAAAATAAAAAAAGATGATCTACATCAGGAAAGCATCGTCCATCAACTTCCTCTATGTTTGAGCACCAATCATCGTGACCTGACTTGACATATCTTCCACGCTTCCTCCTCTTTGTTTCCTCAGTACCGGTCGGCGACCTACGTGGCCACACCCCAGCAGTACCCGGTCCCAGCGGGCACCCCAGGCTTCTACCCAGGCACCAGCCCCGCCGAATATGGTACTTATGGTAAGAGGCTCTACCTGGGGCCTCACCTGAGCCACTCACACACAGAGAGAGACACTAATATGACGAGTACAGGTGTGAATCTTCACCAGCCTCACAGTTTGATTCGATTCACCTGTCGACAATTCAAATGTGAAATAATTCCCAATGCATGTCAATGTTGCACATCGTCAATTTTTCTGCACATGGCTACTGTTTTATGAATGAATACAGGCAGTTAGATAAATCTTCTCTTCCTTTTTATTTAGAAAGTGTTTTAAAAAAATCAGACTACGACAGTTTATAATATAAAAAGCTGCATCTTTTCAATAGTAGTATCTGTGTGAGCCACCTCAGTAAATAAATAAAACATAAATCCTCTGTAAGTAAGGGGAATTCCTGAATGCCTGTGGCATTTTACACTGCATGAATTATCTTAGCTGCTAGCAGACATTTCCTTGCTCTTTGCTCTTCTGCTCTTACTTTGTTTAAGTCCCTGCGTCTCCGGACAGAACAGCACCACGTTTGAATTTCAGCTTGCATGCACGTTTTACATTGTTGACGACAGAGCGGCTAATATTGCATCAAGCTCTCTGCTCCGCCGTACAGGTATGTACGCTCCGCCCGCGGTGAAACGGATCAGAGGGAGGGAGGGAGAGGGAGAGAGAGAGAGGCGCGACTGACAGTAAATGAAAGCAAAACAAAGTAAAGATTCACACTGAATTGAAAAGAAACCAAACTCCCAATTTATGTTCTGTCACTGCCAATCATCTCCCAATCGAGAAATGTCTACACTTTGAATGGCATGCTAACAAAGGACCGACCAAGATCATCAGTAGACCTGCATGTCATTTCTATAAAGGCAGTTGTTGTGTGTGATATTTTTTCTCAGTTGCTCTGGAAATCTGGACTTTGTCCGTCTGCTGCTCCACCTAGACTTTCCTGTTTGTTTTGTATTTCTCCTCATATCGATCTTTACAGAAGAGCACTTGTCTTCCTTGAATAACTCACAGACTTATGATATTGCTCTTTAATTATGCTCATCTTTCTCATCTTTATCATAAGTCAACCCCAGAAGTCTCGTCAGTGCTTCCGACGCTTCTTGTTGCTCCGGATTAGTTTATATGAGAAGTCATAGACCAGCAGGTTTAGATGTTGGAATGAACACACACAGAACTGCTCTGCGTTAAAGAGGACGAAGTAGCAGGGTGTGTTTCTGTGTAACTTCCTCAGAACCAAAGAGCAATGACATTTCTCTAGGCTGTCAGTTGCGCATTGATATCCAACAATCACACAAGTAGAAATGACTGTAGGTTATTTTACTACCATCCAACATGGAGCATATGACCGTGATGAAAATGTGACTGTGAGACGGGTTGTCTGTCTGTCATAGTCACAGCCGGTGGAGTAAAATGGGAAGTGTGTCAACTTAAATAACGTCTGCATTGAGCGTCACAGATTAAAGATCTATATGGAATAGTTTTGTTTCTATAATACGCTGAAGAAATGCAGCTATCCTACTCCATCTAGTACTTCATACTATATATTTACTTTGTGTTCATTCATTCCACACATACTCTCTTATCATATGATCATATTGCGTCACATCTTCCACTTAATACAGTAACCCTGCAGAGGTCTGCTGTTGATCCCGTGTGCTGTGACGCCCTCTAGAGGTTGCCGAGTGTCAGTGCATCACAAGAAGTGACGACACCCTGAAAAAACAAACTTGCTGACCCCCCCCCTCCAGCAGGCATCCCAACTATGTGTTGCCTTTGTTTAAACTGTAGCTCATCAGCAGTAGAATTTGCTGGCCTGAATACAGCACTGCATACAATTCTTCCTGATGGGCTTTTCATTTCACGCTCTTTGCACATCGGTGTGTGTGTGTGCACTGTACTTTGTGGATGGAGCTTTAAAAAGTACCTCTGCACCTGCGTATGCATGTTTAAAAAATAATGCAACTAGATGTAATTTTAAAAAGTGTGGTGAATTGTTATAAAATATATAATCTTTTGTTTGCAGACTCAAAATGTTTGCTTATTCATACTTCTAGTGTTTCCAGATGGATGTTTATTGTTGGGCAGTTGGTGGAAAATGCAGCATACATCCTCAGTGGTTTAAGTATTTTTGTATAAATTGTCAAATTGTACTATGAACACTTCTGGTTCTGTACTTTTGACTCAAATTAGACCCACGCAAAATGCCAATTCCGGAAAAACGAATCCCCTCTGAAATACTTTACTGCCTTTTTTCCTCCTTTATGGCAGCTCACCAAAGGCATGCCTCATATGTCTGTTATGTTGTATTGGTCTCTGCCAGCCTTGGTGTTGCCCTGATGCATTACTCTCTTCACAACAGCAGGACTGACAGAGCTGTTCTGCTATTTATGTGTGTCGGAGGAGGATGTTTGTCACATTGATCATTCTGCGAGTCACATGGCGTGTCGCAAAAATGGGGCTGCTGGCACATGACCCTAAATAACCGGTCATGTGACAGTGACAGACAGAGAGAGACATGGCTCTCAAACTCTGGTCTCTCATGGACCTGTCCACTATGTCGGCTTTGAAGATGGTCCAGTGCTGTTTTTCAAGGTTTCATCAAAAGACAATAAAGTGAAACAGATTTATAGTATATCTGGAAATGATTCAGATTTCTCCCTTTTAAGAACTACAATTCCCACCATAACGTTCTGCTAATCGCTTAATAACAATCTCAGAGTTTCATTCCAACACCCCCACTCCGGTCCTCTAAGTGGTGCAGTCCGTCTGACCATTGACTCCTTTTCTAGCAGTCAAGTTAAACAAACACACACACACACACACACACCGTGCTGACGGAGTAGGGCGACTATTTTTAAGACCCCCTCCCCTCCCAGGTTGAGTGATTTGCTCAACTCCTGCCACATAACATGTACAAACTCACAGCCCAACCTCTCTGTAGGAGCTTGTGATGCCAGATCGGATCACTTATTCAGGGCTGGAGGGATAGAGACCACTCTGAGTAACACAACTGAATAGTTTAGCTGGCCTGCAAGCATACACTGTAGAGAAAGGTGGGGGGAAGAAAGGAAGGGAGGGAGGAAGGTTAAAAAAAAGTGAAAGGCAGGGAGGAATCGTGAAAGGTCAGAGGGAGGAGCAACAGGGGGGATACGCTGGAAGAGGGAGGGCTGAGGTTAAAAGAAGTCGTTCTGAGAGGGCACCTGTAGAGAGGACAGGAAGAAGTTAGAGAGGGGGTTTGAACAGAAACCCCCTCTCCTTTTTTTTTTTTTTTCCTCCCTCCTTTTCTGTCCGCACACAATTCTGCGTTCTGCAGACATTCAGCATGGGGAACCGAGGGTCTCAACAGCAGCAGGACTCTGAGGGTAGGTGTCCTCTAGAAAGGGCTCTCATTATTCTCTCTTATTTAGAGTATGTGGGGCGCCGTCCAAGAAGAAAAGTCTCCTTCTGGCTCTGTTTTTTTATGCATGATATCTTCTCCATCTCTCTCTCTCTCTCTCTCTCTCTGCCGAGCCCGTCTTCCCTCCCTTTCCCTCTCGCACGCTCTCCCCCCAAGCCGGTGTGAGGGTTTTTTGACTATATTTAGGCTGTGCTGCCTCCTGGTCAACAATGTAGACTCAGTAATGTGAGTTAGACTGAAATGCATGAGTAGGAAGAGGAGGAGGAAGAGCAGGAGCGAGCTGCCGTCGGGCTGCAAGTGAGAGGCCTCTGCAATCTGGGGATTTTTTTCCTGTTTTTTAACTCCCAGGCCTTTTTTAGAAAGCGGGCAACAATCTGTTCTGAACTGTAAGCCGAGGCCGGTGACAAGGCCAGGTAATGTCACCGAGTGGGTGGATGTCTTGTTGACATTATTGACCGCGGAGACTAATGGAGGATCTTTTGAAAGTTGTTGACACTTTTTAATTTTCTTTGGCATGTTGGCAGCTTTCTTTGCAAGTTTGTGAGCATGAGAAAGATCGAGTGCCTTCAGAAACACAGGACACCAAAGCAGGGTTCGCCTAAGCTGTCGTGTCATGTTCATGAGGGGCCTACCTGAGTTGACTTCCAGGTCCCATGTTTGCTTCTGATGACTGTTGATTCAACATGAAGGGGGGGGATTTTGAGATGGCACAACAGCAAACAGAGTGGGGGGGGGAAGATAGAGATCTGAGTTAATCAGGGGTGTCATGAGGACGCATTGAAACAGTTTGAAAAATAAGTCAGTGGAAATGAAATAATTGGAGTTTTATTATTTTTGGGAAAAATCTTTAATTACAGTCATCTGATACTTGAGTTGAGTCACCTGTTACTCAGTCTGCATGGAAACAAGTGTAGAGCTGAAATGATTGGTGGATAAATCCCCCAAAACTGCTATGTTTATCAATGAACCAAGGTTTTTATTTTTTTTGGGTTATATATATCTTTGGGTTTTTGACTATTGGTCGAACGTGAAATGAGCAGTCTTAATAAGTCACGTTGGACTCTGAACAACATGGTGGGAGGATAACCATTGTTTATTTGCATAAACTACCCACATTGTGATGCACGTTTCATTTAACAAAGCAAAACGAAGAATTCAACTTGTGTCTGATTACACTTTGCGCTACTTGGAAGGTGGAACAGTCTGGCTTTTCTGCCAGATATTAATAACATCTTTCACATTATTGAAAGTAAAAAAGTAAAGATCATACTGGCATGGTCTGTGGTCTTTAATTAATGACACAATAATCGAGAGATTAGAGTTGAATAATCAGTGTTTGGCCTTTTTTAAATCCCAACATTTATTTATTTATCTATTGTTTGTTCATTTATTAATTCATTGCCCATTCCTTCAGAATATCTCGTCCATTTTGGACAAAATGTTGAGCCAATAACACGGAAATGCTGCTGCAATTGTGATTTAAAAAAATAAAAATAATAATTGTTTCTTTGTGTGATCTTGTTTTAATTGAGGTGCGTTCACATAGATTTTAAGTTGCTCTCTACTGGAGTATTTGACAGATGCCTAGAATGTAAAACATCCTCAGTTGGGATTGAGAAGACTTTGGTGCTTAATAAAAGTGCACTTATCTCACAGTAATGGCACTATAACGTCGCTGTGGACATAAAAAAAATGCAGCTGTTGCTCTGCAAATCATCAGGAAATCAAACCTTCACATTTTAGATGCAGCTTTTCCCCACTGCCTCAAACAGGACATGGTTTAAACACTAGTTATGTGCTGTCAAAAGTGTGTGTGCTTGTCCTGTGCTGATGTGTTTGTGTCAAGTTCTGGCTTTAGGATGAAGTCAGTGTGTGTGTTGGTCTGATGGTTTACATTCTCGTCCTTGTCTGATACACAGCAGGGGCCTACTACCCCGCCCAGCCTCAGTTCACCCCGACGGTGCAGGCGGCACCGGTGATTATGAACCCGGCCCCTCAACAGCAGCAACCACCACCTCAGCCTCCACAACACATCGCCACCAAACGAGAACGCAAACAGGTACGGACACTATCCTACATCGCTCTTCAAACTTTAAAATGGCTTATTGAGAAGAAGAGGTTCAGGATTTTCATATACTTGACTTTGACGTTTAGTCTCACAACAACTCCAAACATTTTATCTGCAGAATAAACCGCTATTAAACCTTTTAATAGTCCTTTTTCTTTTATTATTGTTAAACATGGTGGAAACTTTAATAGGAAAGTAAAACAGACTCAAACAAACTGTTCACAAAACGGAAACTTTTGTTATCAGCCCTGTTTGGATAAGATCTGTTTATCAGTGAAGGTCAGGCACTTTAACAGGCACTATTATTTAGTGTTAATTCCATCTGAATACATGATATCTGTGTTTTATAGAAATTTCATCGCTGTATACATCTTGGTGACATTGCAGACTAGTCAAATACTATATTTGGTATTTAAATTATAGAAGGTTTGATCCCTGCTATGTACTTTTTAGCCTAATCTCTTTCCTGCAACATGCACGATCAAATGCAAGAGATTTATACATCCAGGTACACACAACCAGTCACATTCATCTGTGAACTGAGTGAAGTCAGGGAGTAGAAAGGGAGATACATTTAGGAAAGATGTGTCATAAAGTATCTCTTCTGATTATCTGACTTGTTCTCATGTTAGTCAAAACACAGTAGAGGTTTGTTTCTGTAAATAATACCTGAGTCCAAACAAGAAGAAATACCAGAAGAAAGCTTTATCCGCCGCTGAAAATATGAAATTATCGCTTATAAAACGGATCCAAACATCGTCACAAAACCAAGTAGTTTTGTTTTTGGACAGTTCATTTAATCAACCAATAAAATATGTGACATATCTCTGGATTTTCAACCGGGAACAAGGAGATAGAGGAGTTCATGAAAGAAGCAAGTCCTTCTAAAAGATCACTGAGGGACAAGCAGTTTTTTGTATGAGGGGAAAATATCCGCAAACTGAATAATCAGACTTCCAGATGCACAATGTGATAGTCTGGCTGCAGATCCTGTTTTTATTATGCTCTACAGGTTGTTTACATGCATACAAAACAAACCATGGAGAATTGAGCAATACAAAAGAACAGGGTCTACATTGACATCACCAGACCAAATGCAATTAGTCTGGAAGCTCTCGGTTCATTTTCCAAGAGGTGATATCAATCGGTTATCAACAGGGCAGCTAATCGCAGCACATCAGGGCGGGACTTTGCACAAAGCGGGTGGGAAAACATAACGCATGAGTAACGCAAAAATGTAATAATAGAGTGCCGGTATGTTATGAGCTGGTTTATCAAACGTTTGTCAAAACCTTTCAATAGAACGGCAAACAAATCTCTCTTCTAATGAAAAGGTTTAAGTTCAGTTGATTTATATTTTTTTAGTCAAAGACGATTGAAGAAGACTTGAAACTAGAGATTGAGACCATAAACTCATGTTTACAATGTTTACTGAGGGAATAAATCAAGAGAGAAGTAGAGTCATTTTCTCATAGACTTCTATACAACCAGAGGAGTCGCCCCTGATGGACACTAGAGAGAATGCAAGTTTAAAACGCCTCAGAATTGGCTTCACTTTTCAGAACTGAAAGCTGCCATCTTGGCTAGCTGCTACAAGCTACATTAGCATCTGCTAGCGGTACACTCCTGAATCTGTTTGTGGTCGAGTTGCATCGTGGGTAATGCACTAGGCGTCATAGTTTTGACAAGTAAGAAGAATACATATAATAAAAGAGATTCTATATCTCTGGTTCTGTTTCTTTCTCCATAGCAACCCAGTAACCCAATGTTTTATAGATAATACAGCTCGTCAGTAGTGTTGCGATCCCTCTAAATATGATTCCAGAGTCGTTCCTGAGTTCAGTTAACTGGTGGAAACAGATAGTGGTGATCTTGACCTTAGCTCGTTTCGGTGTGAGAGGAAGCTGCTGTGCGACATATTCCCCCTCTTCTACAGTGTGTCTAGTGTTTCCTTTGCTCTCTAAGATGGCTTTCTCCTGGTATGTGGTAGCTCGCTGTGAACTGTAGCCCCATTTGGTGCCTCTCATGTAGTCATCTTTTCCTTTTTTCTGTTTTTTTTTTTTTTTTTTTACATTTTAACACTTCTGTGATGCTGGTTACATTTTGGGAAATAATTTTGAGACATTTCCAGATTCCCTAGAGACCCTTTTATCCAGCTAAACATTAAAATATTCAGTTTCTTGCATTAAGTGTTTTTTTTTAACCTGTTTCACAACCGAAGTCTGCAGCCAGAGGTGGGTTTTTTTCACACTCTAATCATCTGTGAAGAAATCTCACCTATTGATAACATAAGAGGCCCAAACTTGACCTATTTGAACACGTTTATCTAACGCCTCTATTTGCTTGGTTTTCCCTTCGTTGCCAGTTTATTGACTGTGTCAGTGTGTCTTGAAATAAGTTTTGTCTATCTCTGAGCTTCTACCACAGTTTGTATGGGGTTGTGAATAAGCTTTTGTCCTGTTTTTTTACTTCATTATGGCTGGAATGTATCTTTTCTATTTTTCTTCATCTGACAAAACATCAAAAATCTAAAGTATCCTCCTTTTGAAAGAAATATGACAACATGTGTAGTTTCTATTTAATATCCATCATATTTTAAGACTTGGTGAACTGTCAATCTTTGTTTCCGAGTCTCATTTACAATTGATGTATGTCAGTCCAGTGAACTTTTATCAGTATAACCAGGTAGATGCTGTTAAAGTTCAATGCTGGGACTCTTTATTTGCCTCAAGACTGGTCTGCTCTCACTGAGGGGGGGCTTGACTTCTTATCAGAGATTGTGGTCGGACTTTGGCTCCGTTCCCAAAGGCCCCGTGCACAATCACTGTCTCTGTCATGTAAAACGCCTATAGTTCACTCAAGACGAGAGAGTCTGCTTGAGTGAGTGCTGCTACGGCTCAAGCCATAAGACTTGTGTCAAAGCATGTGTGTGTGCATAAGTACTCAACAAAATCTTTGCATTTTTTGGCAGTGATGCTCTTTGAGAAAGTAGGTAGAGAAATGACAAGGTAGTACCTCTTAAGATTTAATAAAACTTGTTTTCTTTCTTTTTTCAAAATGTACCCGAACACTGGCAACAAGGAAGATCCTGGTTGGATAATCATGAGAATTCATATGAAACCAAATTCAAATCATACCCTCTAAACTAAAAAGAAACATTTGAATTGACATCCAACACTATTACTAAGCTTGTAGGTAAAGATTTGGTGTTTTTTTTTTTCCAAAAGGACATAAGGCTTTAGTGTGGGCAAGCTGTGACCTTCCATTTATAGGACAGTGTGGCTTTGTGTGGCTTATTTTGCTTATGTAGTTGCATGAAAGTCTGATATACAGAGAGAGGAAGTGTGTGTTTGGACTTTAAAGTGAGTTTTTTCTAGCTTATAGCAGTCATCTTTCTTAGTGCCAACATTCACCCTATTTCTGCCTTTTTAGTTCCTGGTTACATGCAAAAAGTTGTAGCTTTGCAAATTGCATTTTTCCCCCCTTACTTTCCTACTCTTTTTTGCTCTCCCCCCTCCCTGTGTGTCAGAGAGAAAAAGCAGAAGGGAGAGAGGTAGAGGGAGGTGGGGTTGAAGGACATGTCAGCACATTGCTCAGCTCCACGTGGCCACCGGTCTCCTCCCCCTTCTGAGCCCGGAAGGGCTAACCAACCAGCCTTCCTCTGCTGCTGTGGCACCCCACTCCCAACTCCACCTCCTCCTCCTCCTCCTGTACTGGTTTCCTCTGCCCTCATAAGGGGCGAGCCTGAAAAAAAAAAAAAAAAAAGAGTGACTTGAGTGTGCAGGATGGCAGAGCAGACAGAAAGAATGAGGGGGAAAAATGGGGAGTTTCTCCTGCTAGCTGCAGCTCATTTGATAACGATAACGTTTTTTCTCCTGGAAACCCTCCTATTCCCCCCCCCCCCCCCCACACACACACACACACACACACACACACACACACACACACACACACACCCTACTCTGCCCCTCCTTCACACTCCGGCCCCTTTAACTGTCTGTTGGTCTCTGTGGGAGGGTTTTCGCATTCCAATACCATAGCTTTACAAGGCCAGTCGCTTTATCCTCTTTTTTTTTTTTTTTTTTTGCCTCTCTCCTCTCCCCCTCCCTGCTCTGCTCAGCGTATGAGAGAGTGATTCAAGTTGCTAGCTAGCTTAGTGACAGTCAGGCCCAGCCCTGTGCTGCAGGCCTGTAGATCTCTTATCGCAGCCTGGATGTGTGCGAGAGTTAAGCTGAGGGAAAACTTTGCTGGCTTCGTTCACCACACATCCTGCTCTGTGGAAGGTTTTTTAAAGACCAGCCCAGGAGTCCGCTGGAACAGCTACTCCAACCCCAGGATGAGGGAGGCCTGCTAGGTTTTGTAAGCTCCAAGAGAGGAGCTAAACCAGAGAAAAGGTTAGTGGCAACGAGCAAATATTGCTCTTAAAAGTCCAAAGTAGGCCGGAGAATGCAGAAGCTGGACTTTTTACAGTTGAATCCTTGTCCAAGGGACTTTTATATGTAACTTTAAGCAGCACTGTGACTCATACCAGTTGCATGACAGCTCTGACTACCGATAGTCAGTCTGTAGAGTGTGAGAGCAAAGAAAAAGAGGATAGGAAAAGCATGTGGGCACTCCTTATGAGGTCTTGATCAGATTATCACTCCCTGATTGTGCTTTTGACTTAATGAGTCAGGCCCCTTCTCACAACAAGTTAAAAAAAACAGCAGTGGATTTGTTTGACAAATTATCCCCTTTTTTGAAAGTGGGTGAACTCTATTCTCGGCTGATATCAAAACAGCACTGCTATGCGAATAACTGGCTGAAGCACATTCAGCCTTGAAGCGGAGGTATTTGCATGGCGGTTTTGTATTTTTTTTCAGTGCCTCTGTGTTCACAATGTGAGAAATGCAGCTTTCATTGAATCGGGAGGCAGACAGCGAGAGTCATAGGGCTGACGACTGCAGGCGTTGCATCATGGGAAGGCAACGCTCCCTCTTACGTGTTGCTGTCCTCACCCTGAAATATTTTTAACCATTTCTGTTTGCATTTGTGGAAGGGAATTTCCTCAAAGGCTTATCCTCGCATACGGATTCATTTCTTCTCTCCTTTCCCTTCTGTAATCGTTGGCGAATCTCTTCCCTCTGCTCCATAGATCAGAATAAGAGACCCAAACCAAGGAGGTCGAGACATTACAGAGGAGATTATGTCAGGGGGCCGCAGTGGCTCTACCCCAACCCCACCACAGGTGAGCTACGATACCATTAAATGTTATTTTTAGACACCTATGAATTTATTTTCATGCAAATTATAAAATTGAAGTATAGCGAAATGACTGACTGCCACATGTTTCTCCTTACTACTGTGTAAATGTCAGCTTAGTCCATTATATCACTTCAAGTATTTGAAACAAGAATTGACTTGCCTGCTCCATATGTAACTACTTTATGGGGAATGCTGCAGATGGCCGGGACGCTTACATGTGTTACACTGCGACCTGTCAAAACCAAACTGATGTATGATTTGCTGTCAGAGTTCTGATGTCTGGGTCATATATCCAACAAGGCTCTGACGTGAAACTAATTTAGTCAAGTGGACCTCTGAGGCCATACTATATATTCTGACATATATATGTGTTTGTGTCTCCCAACAGACAACCATATCGGGATCAGAAGGTACAGCTGTGGTCCAGTCCAACGGTGAGAGCGTCCCAGCTGCTGCCACACCGGCACTGGTTAGACCAGGTGAGTGTCACATACACAGGGCCCCAGACACGGTCTGACAAATATCCAAGTATAATCTTCCATTTAATATATTATTTAATATTGATTTATTTTGATTTATTTATTTATGTATTTTATTCATTCATTATTTTCAGACTGGCAAACTGGCTTTTTTAATGACTTAATAAATTATATTAAATCCTGTTCACCGGAAAGTAACTTTTATTTTGAAGTTGTTTTTTTTTAACTCCATTGAATAATTGTTGTGCGATTCACTGTGTATATGTATTTGTCCCTGCCAAATATACATGAAGTTGAAATACCGTAATACCTATATGCATAGACACGCACGTGAGGCTAGTTTGACCGTCTTTTTCGAAGTGGATGCTTCCAGCACCATTTCCGAACTACACACGTATATAAAAATACAAAAAACTGGATCATTTGTTATTTTAAACTCCTACTGAGTGGTCTAAAAGACAATGTTATTTCTGGTAAATCAGTTTGAAGCTCCAGTAACGTTAGACTTTTTGTGAATCCGATCCCTTGTGTGTAAAGGGAAAACAAAACGTAACTGAGCTGATAAACTGAACACTTTTCAGACATCTAACAACATACATTTCTGCCCCTCCAGATGACAGAGGAAAACCTACGCCCCCTCCTCCATCAAAGACCCCTGAACTTGCTAAGGGAGACCCCATCCCCACAGAGGCTTCCTCCTCTGACACGAACACTAAGCCCCCTGCATCCCCTCTACCTTCAGAACCAGAGGACGTCCCTCTCGACACTATTCCCCCTCCTGCACCCAGTGCTCCTGTTGCAGACGTGATGGATGCTCCGTCACCTCCCAGAGAAGCCACCCCACCCCCACAGTCGGCGCCCGAGGTGCCCGCCTACCCTGCACCCCTCCCCGACCCTGTCCCCACCTCTGCTGCACAAGGTAAAACAGACAAGAAAACCACAGAGGCAAAGGAGATGGAGGAGGAAGTGAAGGAGGAGGACGCTAAAGAGGAAGAGGCCGCTGTCTCTCCAGACACACCTCCCTCCACAACTAACGGTATTGCAGAGGTGGAGCAGGTAAGGCCAACAGTTGGTTTGCCAACCTGTCACCTGGAGGCCCCTCTGGAGTCTCCCATCGCACAGCCCGAAGAGCTCCGCCTCCCCAACGGTCTGCCGCTGCCGGCACCTCAGGACCCCGAGGTGCCAGCCGCCAGTTCGACAGAGCGTGACGACAGCCCCATCGCCGAGCCAGACGTCTGCGAGGAGCCCATCGTGCAAACCTCCACGGCCATCACTCAGGCAGCCATCACTCAGGCAGCGCCTACGGCCGTTGTCGCAGACACACCCGCCCCTGTTGAACAGCCTGCACCTGCACCTGTACCTGCACCTGCACCTGCACCTGCACCTGCACCTGCACCTGCACCTGCACCTGCACCTGCACCCGCTGTCCAGGAGATTCCTGCCGCTCCGGTCGTCCCGGTGGCCCCCGCTCAACCTGAAGTCGAAGACACGGTTCCACCAGTCGCCCTTGATATCAAAGAAGATACCCCAGTGCCCTTCTCTTCCACGGCGGTGGCCACGGAGGAGGAGAAGCCATCTTCTACCGTGGTGGCCACAGAGGAGGAGAAGCCATCTTCTACGGCGGTGGCCACGGAGGAGGAGAAGCCATCTTCTACGGCGGTGGCCACGGAAGAGGAGAAGCCATCTTCTACGGCGGTGGCCACGGAAGAGGAGAAGCCATCTTCCACGGCGGTGGCCACGGAAGAGGAGAAGCCATCTCCCGCGGAGACGGTTACCCCGGCTGACATCGCCCCAGAAACAGTGCCCTCTCCTCCCACAGCAGAGGAGAGAGAGGACACAGAGGACACCCCTCCTCCACAGGCCGTCACACCTGCCCTCGTGGAAGCTACTATGCAAGGTCGGTTAAATATTCTCTTCCATCAGATGCCAAAAACACTGACGATATAAACCTGTGCAATATATACAAATATGTTCAATCCACTGGACAATACAACTAATCTGTTGTCTGTTTATATAATATTTTCGTTACTGTGGATTTCTAACTTTTTTACTTATTTATTATTCCTTACTGCGTTATTACTTATTTATAATACTTGTTTTTTTACTATGTCTCTTGTTTGCACAATCCTCTCTGCTGCTGTAATCCTGCAGATGTCCCCGCTGCGGGACTAATAAAGGATTGTTCTTTTATTTTATCATTAATAGAATATCTTCTTTGATATGTTTTTATTAATCTGAGGATGGTTGTGTGTTTAGCCGCTGTGTCTGTGCCAAAGAAGAAGAGGAAGATGAAGGATCTGAACAAAAAGGAGGCAGTGGGAGATCTACTGGATGCCTTTAAGGAGGTGTGTGTGCTCAGTAATGCATTGTTTTATTTAATTTCAATGCTTTTACAACCTGTTTTTAATTCATTTAAAGTGATTTCATGCCCGTTAATCCTGGCAGAGATACAGATTTAAGCCTGACTCAGTGTTTAATTCAAATCAACCTCTAGACATCATAGTCTTGTGACAAAAAGAGTCTTCCTCCCTCCTCAGGATTGTTTTATTTTACATATACATTTTTACATTGCCTTCCGACTCCTAACCCTTCTCCCATCTTTGAACAGGAGCAGGTTGTGGCTCCACCAGAACCCGAGCCGGCCCCTGCTGTCCCAGCACCAGAGACCAAGCCCCCAACTGCTGCCCCTCCTGGCCCAGAGGAGGCTGACCTGACCTGGGAGGACAAGGAGGACAAGGAGGACAAGCTGGACGCCGAGAACATTCAGCCGGATGCCGACTCCGACAAGAAGTACCAGTACAAAACGGGTGAGTCTCTGGACCTTGATACCTCGTGTGAACGGCGATCTTATCTCACTTTCATTCACGAGGTAGTGAAGTGTCCGTTGACTACATTTATGTTTGCTTAGTTGGAAACGAGGGAGTGGCGTTTCTCACCTGAGTGTTCAGTGGAAAACGAGAGTTACGTGATGGCAACGCATAGTATTCAAACAATAAGCAGAAGAAGATTTCTAAAATGTAGGAGCATTCTAGGTCGTGACCGAAAAAGGGCACACGTGCCTTTCGAAACTGAAGCATGTGAGAATAAATAACTTTGGTTTCTTTTTTACAAGGTTATTTTTACTGTCATTGTAAAACAAAATGCAGATTGCGGTCCCATTCTGCTACACGACAAAACACCGAAACGCCTCATTAAATATTGCTTTAAACGTACCAAAGATGGATTTTGTCTCTCACAAAACACAGTCCATATATACTTTCCTATACATTTATTAATTAAATAATTTATTTACCAGCCTATCTGCAACCTTGTGGACATTATGAGGCATGACGTTCATACAAAAAAGAAAAATGACAGTTACAGAAAAAGGTTGCATATGTTATCAATAAAAGAACCATCTGCTCATTTTTTTCTTTTTTGGGGTTTCTCTTTTCAGAACAATGGAAGCCACTCAACGCAGAGCAGAAGAAGCAGTATGACAGAGAGTTTCTTCTGGGCTTCCAGTTCATCTCAGCCAGCATGAACAAGCCCGAGGGTCTACCAGCCATCAGTGACGTTGTCCTGGACAAGGTGCCACATCTCACACTAAAGACGCAAAGTCTTTTATAGTTTATATTATGTAAATTTGTCTTATGTAAAAAGACATCCAATGAGTCAATGCAAGTTGTTTTTGTCCTGATGGGATGTAATTATTGTCCCTGCGACTGGAAACATAAAAAGACATATACATGACAGAATTGCATCATAAATAAAGTTTCATTTTTGTTTATTTCTGTATTTGCAGGCTAATAAGGCCCCTCTGCGTCAGCTGGACCCCAGTCGTCTACAAGGAATGAGCAGTGGCCCCGACTTCACACCCTCCTTTGCCAACCTTGGCAGGCCTGGAATGGGAGGAGGAGGTGGTGGAGGTGGTGGTGGAGGAGGCGGAGGCGGAGGAGGCAACAGAGGACCAGTAAGTTTAAAAACATTTTTTTAATGTGATCCAAGAGCTCTTCGACTAAAAAGATCATGAATGAAACTGTGTCTTTGTCCCGTCCGCCATCTCTTCTTCAGCCTCCAGGTATGGGCATGCGAGTCGATGGTCCACGTCGCTCCCAGCAGATACAGCGCAAAGACCTGAGGAAAACTTTCACCACCATGTCGCTCGGCGAGGACATACAGCTGAACAAGGCGGAGAAGGCCTGGAAGCCGTCGGCCAAAAAAAATGTCCGCACCCGCGCGGCGGAGGAGCCCGAGGAGAACGAGTCAGAGAACGCTAAGACCCAGGAGCTGTTCAAACGGGTTCGCAGCATCCTCAACAAACTGACCCCCCAAAAGTTTCAGCAGCTGATGAAACAGGTGACGGAACTGACTATTGACACTGAGGAGAGATTGAAAGGAGTCATAGATCTCACCTTCGAGAAGGCCATCTCAGAGCCAGACTTTTCGGTGGCCTACGCCAACATGTGCCGCTGCCTTATGGGGGTAAGTGGAGCCACACACACACACACACACACACACACACACACACACACACACACACACACACACACACACACACAATGGAAATCTGTGTTGAATAAGTTTGAATGTTTAATCTAGGACTGTATTTGCTCCGGCAGTTGTGCTATGACAGGTGTTAAACCACAAACTCCGTATATTTATATTTCTAACAACAATGTTTTAAAACCTTGTCACATTTACTTTTCTTGAGACTAAATTTTCTAACAAAATTTGCACAAGTCACATTTATTTTTTTAAACATAATTCATCTCTCTATGACTTTTTGGAAGATTAGAAACACTTAATTCATCCTTCTGGGGAAAAAGAGAAAGTTTCCCCAAGACACTATTAGTCAAAGGAAACATTAAAGGCCTTTACACACTTAAGGCGTGAAAAAATAAAAAAAATAAAACCAAAATGATTTACTCCGGCAGCGATACAAATTTGGGACAGTTGCAGCACTTTTCAAATAAAAGGTTTGAACAGACTGGCAGTTTATCTAGGGTTCACTGTTGTCTAGCCTAAAGCTACTGTAAGCTATTTTATTGAGTTTCCTTTTAGCAAAATGCTCCGAATGAATTAGAGTTCCCTCGGGTTAACAGCTACGCAGTGGATATGTCTAGGGCTTTTATTGTGAAAGGTAAGAACAGAAGGAGTGGATCTTGCCTGGGCTGCCTTTTGTCAAGGTTGAAAGGAGTAATGAACTTTGCGGTCTTGGTTCGGACTACCGAGCCTCTGTGTTGTACACTACAGAGGACACTTTGAAATGGCCGTTCCACACAACGTGATTGGTTGATGCCTTTATTCAAAGTGTGAAAACTCAGGACAAAAATCAACCTCATTCTGTCAAAAATGCAGGGGTTTTTTGTAATATTCGTGTTCTGTTGGAAAGTACTCATGACAAATACAATATATCAAAATATATATTGAAATAATTAAAGAAAAAACACCCTTGCTGTGTGCAAAGTCCTTTATCCTCATTCTTGAAGCCTTTTCTCTCATCAAAGTAAAGATTAAAACGCATAATATACTATAGCTTGTTCACATACATGACTATCAGGTTTTGGAAAATGGTCAGAATTCTTTTCTGTGGCTGTTTAAGCTCCGCACTCTGTGACAACTGGTAATTCTGTACTGACTCTTGATGATTTGGTTCCTGATTTGTTTCTGTTTTGAAGACAGTAGAAAAACTCTTTATATGGACTTGAAGCAACTTGCAGCCAAGCAACAATTAAGCTACAAACAACCCATAATGCAACACTCTCTAAACATATCTAACTCACTCTGAACCTGCTCCATTTAAGGAGAACATCTGTCGTTTGATTATCTGAATTTAATGTCTTTATCAAATGTAATGTCTGTGCCCAAAGTCAAGGAGGAAATCACGTACGATTTTCAGTTTCACTTCTGAAAAAAAGACGAGCACTTTTATTGGTTGATTGTCAGCTGTGTTGGTCCTTTTGACATTTTGAGTTCTCCTTCGAGGATAATAAAACCACATTTATGGTGATGATTAAACCCTGATTGAACTGATCAGTTACTCCCTGGTATATCATTGTGAGGCTGATTGATTATCAGCGTTGCATCTTATCACCACCTTTGGGTCCTTTTTTTATTAGTCCCTCATCCAGTGCTAATAAAAGCTGGATATTTGATGAGGAAATTGTATCATAATAATAACTTACGGTGTTACTGGCAGACCCTCAGCAGCTGATTATGACCTTTTAAGAAATCTGCTAGTGGGGTTTTATGAGGTACTTATGTCAGTGTATTACTACAGTAGATGAAGTTTGGAGAAACAGACAAGAGTACCAGCACGGATGCAAAACAATGTACTGCTGTGGACGTATTTTAGACACCTAAAAAAAATCCATATCACTTCATGTGTACGCTATATTTAAGAATATTTTCACTGCTTTAACTTTTTGTCAGACAGCCCTTTCCGACTGGAAACTAAAGCCATTATCTATGCTGCCTTCAAGGCCATCAAACTACATTGTTCAAGACCGTGATTTTCCCTCACAGACATAGAAGTTGCTGGTCTACCGCTGCATCGATTGGTTAGTTTGCTTGTGTGACTTTGGAGAATCTGAATTAACCCTTTAATACACCAAATATAGAGGCAGTAGTGTTTTGCGAGGTAAAACTGTCTGTTTCTGTTAATGGAGTCTGGTGGCTTGAAGCGAGCATAGATTGATAGATTTTAATAAATATGAAAAATATCACATACACTTTTACTTATATCTAGGTGGGCGTTTCTTTTAGGTGGCTAAAATACATTTTTCTGCTATGGATAAATAACTCATACAACCCACTTAAAATAAATTCAAGCTATCGCTTTTTAAATTAAAAAAGCAGACTTGCACAACATATCCCGACACCTTTTCCTTCTCTTTTTTTTCTTTTTTAAATGTCTTATTTTTTCTATTCTCTTTTCCAGCTTAAAGTCGAAACCACAGATAAGCCGGGCGTCACTGTGAATTTCCGCAAGCTGCTGCTAAATCGATGCCAGAAGGAGTTTGAAAAGGATAAAGATGACGACGAGATCTTTGAGATCAAACAGAAAGAGCTGGAGGCCGCCGCAGTGGTAAATGACTAAAATATGGGTTGGGGTTTCCATTCATGCACAAAAGAAGTCATGTTTGTCGTTGGCTGTTTGATGGGAAGTATTCAAAAGTGACCATCCCCCTAAAATTTTCCCTTTTTTCCCCCCGTGTGACATCGTTTCTCTGGCAGCCCGAGGAGAAGCAGCGGCTCATGGTTGAGCTACAAGACGCTAAAGACAAAGCTAGGAGGCGCTCGCTGGGAAACATCAAGTTCATCGGCGAGCTGTTCAAGCTCAAAATGCTCACGGAGGTCATCATGCACGACTGCATCGTGAAGCTGCTCAAAAACCACGACGCGGAGTCCCTGGAGTGCCTGTGTCGACTGTTGTCCACCATCGGCAAGGACCTGGACTTTGAGAAGGCCAAGGTACAACACACACAAACGCACGGTTAGATCGTGTAATGGCAAATTTAGGTTTTAGTTATACTGTGGGAATTCTATGTTTTAGTTATACTGTGGGAATTCTATTTGTGTATGTTTGAAGATATTATATCCACAGGCCAGGTGTAGGGAGGTGTTTACTCTCCCCTCCCTAACCTACTCCTTATCCTAGGCGCCAGTAGCCTTGATCACCCCACTTGTTTTGTCCTTTATATTCAGAGTGTGAAGCCTTTCTTCACTTGTGTGACGATTGAGTGTTTTGATTCGATGTTGCGACCGTAGTGAAGGAGATGAACTTACCAAACTGTTGTGTTCGTCCTCAGCCTCGTATGGACCAGTACTTCAATCAGATGGAGAAAATAATAAAGGACAAGAAGACCTCCTCCAGGATCCGCTTCATGTTGCAGGATGTGATCGACCTTCGACGGGTAAAGCATCTACACCACACTAACACACACACATGTTCAGTACACACACGCACACAGTAAAAAATCCTCTCCTATATACCCTCATGCATCACTAGGGACATTTTTGTCTTCTAAATTTTTGGACCATTTAAGCTGTGTTGATGCATATGTCATAAATAAATAAAAATGGTGAGTTTTTATTTTAGAAGTTGGACTCAACTCCTAATAAACTGTGTAGCCATAATGCAGACACTCAATCCTTTTAGGACAGAAATGTCCCCATTGAAACCATCAAAACCTCAATGTTTTTTCATGTGCTGCAACTATATGATATCTTTGTGGTTTCCTGCACAAAAAAAATGCATTAATCTTTGACATATCCTAGACTAAAAGAAAAATCTCCCTAACATTTAGTATACAGAAAATAATTACAATCTTGTTTTGTTTATTCCATAAAAACAATGGTGGCATTATTCAAGGGTAATTTGTTGTAATTATGCAACACAGAGATGCACAACAATATGCAGTTATAGCCCATTTGTAGGTAGAACAAACTGGCATTTTCAAAGGTTACAATTCTTAAAATGAAGGAATGTTTTGTACTTTTGATCAAGACTTATGTTGGTTTAAAATTGTAACTTGGTGTAAGTGGAAAATAATATGAATATATGGTACTTTTAAAGCTGTTTTAAAAAGGAGGCATTGTTTCTTTTTTTTCTGTCCCTGCACAAAAAAAGAAAATTAATCAAAATCATTGTTGAAAAATCTCCAGAGCATTTAGTAAACAGATATTTTTTAGCAGTATAATGTAGCATTATGAAAAACCTGCATTTAAAACTCTTAAAATGAATGAATATTTTGATAGTGATGATCAGGACTGAAGCTGGTTAAAATGTTTATTTATATATATTTATATTATTATTATATTATATTATTATTCTCCACTTTCACCGGTTTTTTTTAGCAGGCTTTTTTGTATTTAAAAGATATCACAGCAACTTTTCAGGATTAATGAAGCATTGCAGTATATTATATAGAAACACTTGCCAATTTCAAAAACCACCAATGGATCTATGTTTTTCAAGGTTAAATTACATGGTCATGTTAAGCATGTTCTTGGTTATTTTGTTTAGTGCACATGCATGCTTTTCGTGTTTGTGCAACCCTTAAAGTGTCATTTTCTCACGCCTTATTGTTGGACGCAGTGTGTGACTTTAGCATGGTGTTACACACACTCACAGCCCCACACTGGTCCTTTACTCTGGCCTTTTTTAGTCTCATATATGGGCTAAGAAATAAATATCTTTCTCATCTCTTTAACGCAGAGCTGTGTCATTATAGGCTTTAACAACAGCCTCAGAAACTCTACCATCTTTTTTTAAGTAGCATGTTAATTCTGTTCTACTGTTGGCTCATTTAACATGTCTTTAAGTTGTACATGAAAACGAGTTGTTTAAAAACCAGGCCAGTGTCGTTGGAGCCTGTTTCTCTGAAGGAATGCTGCAGACCTGTAGTTATGTAGTTGGGCTCCCAGTCCCGCCCACACAGTGTTACAAAACCTTCAGTGTTTTTTAAAAGCTAAAATCAGCTGCTCCAAGTCAGAACATTGGCCCGATTTTTACCGTGAAACACACACACTTTGTTTTCCCTCTTTCTAGGGAGAGGCTGGAAAAGAGTCAAGAGCCTCATAATGTTAATCTCTTGATGTTTTCAGTTCTAGTCTCTCCCATTAACACCATAGTCTCTATAGGTATCCAGTGATAACATTTATCAGCATTAATGCTTCTAGATGCCTTTTATCAACCGTCAAAATGAAAAGTCAGTGCATGTTAGGTTTGTGTGATCAGTCTCCCAAACCTGTTACATATTCTAAAAAAAATATGTGAATCTTGTAAGAATAGGTGATGTATACAGAAAAAATACCCTAAAATGTACATTTGATGCCTTTAGGTATCTATCAATGTCACCTCTGCCCTGTACTCACAAGCTCTTCCTCCACCCTGCTTTTCCCAGAACAACTGGGTGTCCCGACGAGGCGACCAGGGCCCCAAGACCATCGACCAGATCCACAAAGACGCCGAGCTGGAGGAGCACAGGGAGCAGATGAAGGTGCAGCAAGCCCTCATCTACAAGAAGGAGCCGGGTGGCGGCGGTTCCGGAGGCAGGATGGGCGGAGGAGGTCGCGGGGGCTCTCACAACCCCGGCCGTGGCTCTCAACCCCAGGACGAGGGCTGGAACACGGTGCCCATCTCCAAGAACCGACCCATCGACACCTCTCGCCTTAGCAAAATCACTAAGGTAGGAGAGAGGAGGAAGGGGAAATATTTACTTTCGTCACATAAGAACCCGTTTTTTATAACTTTACCTGAAATAAGACACATCATAGATATCTGTTAATGTAATAAATCGCCTGTAATGTTTGAAGTTTTAGCAGGTATTGTGTGTTTAACCATCAGTTTCTTTTTTCCAGACTCCTGTTCTTGACTTCAACAATCAGTTGCTCGCCCCCGGTGGTAAAGGCACATGGGGGAGCTGGGGAAAAGGCAGCAGCGGTGGCACCACTGCCAAACCCGCAGAATCTGGTAGGTTTCATGGATGTTTCCCGATTTGATGTTTAGTTGAGCACCTCCCAGCTAAAAGCTCAACACGTGCTATGTTGTGTATTGTTTTCATCCTCAGGTCCGGAGCCAGGCGGCCGTCCGACCACCAGCACCCTGAACAGGTTCTCAGCCTTACAGCAGTCAGCGCCCTCCACGGGCTCCTCCCAGGAATCAGACAGACGAGTTCCTCAGAGGTGAGAAGCAGGACACAATTCTCAAAGAGTACTACAGAATTTCTCACTAGCAAATGCACAGTGCGATAATACAGACACTTGTGAGAACCCACAAAATGTTGATTCTTCTTTATCTTATTGTCTTTTATTTCTCACAAAATAATCAAAAAGAACTGATCAGAGTATCAATAAGGAATAGAACCGATGAGCAATGACAATAAGTACTAAAATAAATATACAAACAATACCCATCCCTACATGAGTCTCTGAGTTTTTCTTTCCCTGACTCTGCTCTCCCTCTGTCCCTCTGCAGGAACAGCTCGAGTCGGGAGCGCGGTGATCGCTTCGAACGCTCCGACCGCGGCGGTGGCGGCGACCGCTTCGACAGGCGGGACGACCGCGACCGAAACCGACTGCAGATCACCAAGCGCAGCTTCAGTCGGGAGAACGAGGGGGGGAGCCGGGAGAGAGAGCAGCGTGGGTCGGCCGATCCCGTCCGCCGGGTAGCGAGCATGACGGACGACCGAGGCAGCAGAGAGCGAGCCAGGAGCAAAGAGAACGGTGGGTGGTGTGATATAAACTGCATGTTTAGATATGTGGATTTTCTTCAATGGGAAGAATCATTTTATATTATCATTTATATTTATGAACTCTGAACTTCATACCTTATTTACAAAAAAATTTGGGGAAAATCTACAAAAGTTAGCATAAATCCAGATTTCTAGAATATATATTCTTTTTGTTTTGTGTGCGAACAGTAAAGCGGGAGGAAGCTGCAACCCCTCCACCTCCCCCGACACCCACCACGCCTGCCTTGACCGAGGAAGAGCTGAGCAAGAAGTCCACCGCCATCATCGAGGAGTACCTCCACATCAACGACATGAAGGTACACAATGATATGCATATGAAAATGAAAAGAAACCACACTACACAATGGTACAAATTGCTTGGATGAATACTTTGAATGTGAAGCAGCAGAATCAGGAAATGTTCTGTTTGCATTAGCAGAAACCCATACGACTATAAGTAGGCAAATATTATGAAATTACAAACAGTAAAGCTGAAGTACCTGCCTCTATTATTTTCCTTTGATCGTGTATATTAAAGAGACAGTTACATCCTTACAACAATCTGTGTGTCCCTCTCTGTCCCGACAGGAGGCTCTGCAGTGTGTGACGGAGATGAACAGCACTCAGCTGCTGTTTGTGTTCGTGCGAAACGGACTGGAGTCGACGTTGGAGCGCAGCACCATCGCCAGAGAGAACATGGGTCTGCTCCTGCAACAGCTCATCAAGAACAACATCCTCCCAAAGCAGCAGTACTACACCGGGTCAGTATGAAGCTCCTCTATAATGTAGTTATGTGTGTGTTGTGTGCAGGAGGCACTCTCAGGTTCTTAAGAGTAAAGCCAATGTGGAAGTGTCTTAAACTTGCATTCTCTCTAATCTCCATCAGGGGGCGACTCCTCTGGTTGTATAGAAGTCTATGAGAAAATGACTCTACTTCTCTCTTGATTTATTCCCTCAGTAAACATTGTAAACATGAGTTTATGGTCTCAATCCCTAGTTTCAAGTCTTCTTCAATACAGCATGATGTTCATTTAGTAAATGATGCTCCATTTAGAGTCAAACAGACCATAAAGCAGGGTATGCTTTAGGGCGGGGCTACTGTGATTGACATGTTGCTTCCAAAGCCTTACGGCGTCCTTACATTAATCCTCCTCAGTCCACATATGGTCACTTCTGTTCACTGGTTGCAAAAAAGCCAAAATGGTGACAGTCAAATTGCCAAACTTGAGGCAAAAACAGCAGTCCCCAAACCAAAGGTTGACGTCACGTTGGCTTTGTCCACTTTTTATAGCATATGAATCCCCTCCATGCAGTTATGATATCAGATATGGAATACCTGCATGGTTTGGGAACCTTCCTGTATTCCTCAAAATAATCACGTTTGATTCAAACTGCAATGAAACTCATCAGTTAAAGAGAGATCATCATAATCTTTAGCTAGATAAAGCTTCAGAAAAAGAGGATCCTCAGTATTTATTCCAACATTATGTTCTCTCAGTATGAGCTGCAACCATCAGGCAGATGATGCAGAGATCAGCTGCATTTTTCTTTACTCTTTAATCTCTTTTGTTTGCTCTTGTTGTGTGCCCATATGTGTGGAAAGTGTAGCTTTGTAGAGTCCAGGTCAAATTTCCCCATTGGGACAATTAAGTTTATATCTATCCGTCTATCTAACTAAAAGAAAGGATGCATGTAATAAGTAAAGATATAAATCTGTGAAGTGTTTGAGCAGAGCTTCAAGTGTTGCCAGAAATAAAGATTGTAACAGCAGGATGTTAAATGAACAGAAGCCCAGAGGAGAGATGCTGGCTTTAGTGAGTTAAAAGTCATCTTTTTTAAGTGGTTAAGCTGAAATTGAGGAAACTTTAAACCACTAAGCTTAGCCAAAAAAAGTCGGTCTCCATATGTGTGTTTAGTCATGGTGCCATATTGCTGTTTTCCCATCTGCCTTTTGAAGTTGTTCTCCATCCTTTAAACCTTGAATAACCTTTTTTCACTGTGTGTTTGTTCCCTCAGGATTCAGGAAATCCTGGAGGTGGCTGAAGACATGGCCATAGACATCCCCCACATCTGGCTGTACCTGGCAGAACAGATCACTCCCATGCTCCACGAGGGAGGCATCCCCATGGGAGAACTCTTCAGGTCAGTCCCCAGGCCTCACTTGACCCCCATTGGCATTTTGGGGGGAAAAAAAGGAAAATCTGTGAGAGGAGATAAGCTTTTGGCTGTTTGATGTCTAACCTGTTGTGTGTTGACCTTTTTATGCCTCCAGGGAGATTTCAAAGCCTTTGATCCCTCTGGGTCAAGCTGGAGTCCTGCTGGTCCAAATCCTCACTTTACTCTGCAAAGGAATGGTGAGAAACAATCAACCTTATCCTTATTATATTGTATGAAATTGTGTATTCTCCTGAATGCAAAGGGTTTTTGAATATTTTATAAAACTAATCAGATCCAGCTGCTGTTATTTTATGGCACTCAAACTCAGCAGATGTGTACATTTGAATCAGTGATGAATGTTAGCCAGTTTGATCGTTAATGTGTCCCATCAGTCTATAACTAATCTGTTTCTCCCTCATTAGAGCCATAAAAAGGCGGGAACGATGTGGAGGGAGGCCGGCCTCCGATGGAAAGACTTCCTCCCCGAGGACGTGGACGTCAACAAGTTTGTGACAGAAGAGGTGAGAGGTCGCCCACCAGCTTCATCATCATGAGCTGGGGAAGTCTGCTACAATATTAAAGTCACTGTGAGGATCTTTTATCTGGTCCTGATCCAGTCTCAGTTTAGTCCTGGTCCTCTATAGACCTCCATCAGTAAACCAGACCATCAGAGAGAAGATCGTCTGTTTCTATAAAGTTATTCTTAAAGCTCGTCATCGGAGCCACCGGGTCGGATTCTGGAGAAACCAGATGAAATCATGAAGGTTCACCAGAAACTCCTTCAGCTCAGACTCCAGCAGAGACCAGTCCACCGTGGACAGACCCAGATCCAGCAGAGACCAGTCCACCGTGGACAGACCCAGTAAAATGAGAGGTTTTCTAAAGGGAGTCTGGTGCTCAGAGAGACACTACCACTTTCGTCCACAGGGACCGCCAAAATCAACATAAAATGAAAATTTCTTATATCTTTAAACGCTTTGTAAAAACATCTATTGGAGGCCTATAGTAAAGTTATGATACTATAGTACTGTAGGATAGTGACTTTATGTAAGATTTGCTGACATTAGATTCCAATCAAAACAATTCACAAAGTGCAACATTAGAATACTTTAAGCTCCAGTTATTGTGTTGCACAAGAAACCAAAGTTCAGGAGTTTGGGGACAGTCAGTCCCTTTGCTGTATCACTGATTATGTAAAAGTTGGGTACGACTTTTGTTTTCTGGCAGTCAATGAGATGTGGTAGAAAAGATGTGCTCAAAGCCCGTTTCTGTCTCCATGGCGTTTACTAGAATGTGGAGTTCACTCTGGGTGACGAGTCGGAGGAGGAGGAGAAGGAGAGCAAAAAGAAGGAGCTGAGCTCTGCAGAGCTGACCAAACAGCTGGGGAGACTGATCCAGGACAAGGCCGACAACCAGAGGATCTTTGACTGGATCGAGGTTTGTTTCCCTTTGTTTTAAAATTGATTCCAAAAGAAATAGGTTCCAACATGATGCTACTAAAAGTTTGTTTTCTGCACGAGTGTAAATTATTTTTGTCTTTGTGTAGGCCAACCTGGATGAGCAGCAGACCTCCTCCAACATGTTCGTCAGAGCTCTGATGACCTGCGTCTGCCAATCAGCAGTCGTCTGTGAGTCAGCACGCACCCTTTACATCCCTCATTAAACCCTACTGGTTGCTGGTGTAGATAAATGCAAATATGTCTGCGAGTAACTAGATTTAGTCTGATGTTTGTATCTTAAACTAAACTCTTTCTGAAATGCCTGCCCATAGGTGAGAACCCCAACAAGCTGGACGGCGAGCAGATCAAAAAGCGGGCCAAGGTTCTGCAGAAATACCTGGCGGATGAACAGAAGGAGCTTCAGGCTGTTTACGCCCTGCAGGCCCTGATGGTGGAGCTGGAGCAACCTGCCAGTGAGTTTACCTCTTTCAGAGATGCTTTATGATTGTTTTCAGCAAAAAATAATGCAGGCAAATTGATGTAACTTCTGTTGAATTGTTCTTGTTAAGCTTTTTTAAATGAAACTGGATTTAAAGGACCAGTGTGTAGGATTTAGTTGCATTTACAATTCAGGTTAATTACCATTCACCTGCATAAACTACGGTGGCCTTCAAGGTAACGTAAAAACATGAAAAGATCGTCTCTAGAGCCGGTGTTTGGTTTGTCCATTCTGGGCTACTGTAGATGTCAATATAAAAGGCTCATTTCAAGCTAACAAAAACACAAGATGCTTATTTTCAGATGATTATACATATTCCAATAAATCCCCCTAAATCCTACACGACGAGTTCAAATTCTCATGAAATATCTTGTTAACATTCCCCGTCTCTCCTCTCCTTCAGATCTGCTGCGGATGTTCTTTGACACCCTTTACGACGAGGACGTGATCAAAGAGGAGGCCTTCTACAAGTGGGAGTCCAGCAAGGACCCCGCCGAGCAGCAGGGCAAGGGCGTGGCCCTGAAGTCCGTCACCGCCTTCTTCACCTGGCTCCGCGAAGCTGAGGACGAGGACGAGTCCGACAACAGCTAAGGTGGGGGGGGGCGGGCTCGAACCCTCGGACCGCTGGGAGGAACTGGTGGGAGTTCAGAGAGGATCCTTGGGGAGAGCGGACGTTTCTGTGGATGATTCAGAAAAACCCTGAATCAGCAAAAACCTTCTGCATAAACAGAAAAAAAAAAGCAAGAAAAAAAAAATCTTCAACTGGGAGAGATTGTATTTTGGATCGAACGTTCGATCATGTTTTTTTCATTTTTTTTGTTATGGGTTTCTTGTTTTTTTTTCCTTGCGCAACTGAATGTCTTTTTTTGAAATAAATGAAAATACAGGATTAAATATAGAGAATAGATACGAGAGAAAGAATGCTGAGAAGCGTAACAAGCCACGGGAGTAAAAGCTGTTTCCTTCAGTATTTCTTTTTTTTTTTTTTTTTTTTTTTTTTAAGTTTATCTCCTGTTTTTCAAATGGCTTGTCCTCGCCAACGGCAACACTATTCAAGACACTTTGCTTATCTATAAAAGAAACTTAAAAAAAAAAAAAAAAAGGCTGTTCACATTTATATTTTTGATGACTTCATCCTTTATCATGTGAACGCGACACACAGCGGCGTTGTCGTGTCACATGAGCGGCGTTTTTTGATCTACATGAGGCGCTTCTGTAGACGGCTAACTTTTTTTTTGTTGAAACATTTTTTTTTTTTTCCAGTGTTGGATGGTTGGAGTGTGCGTTTTTATAATAAAAAAAATAGAAAAACTACAAAGAAGAGTGTGTGGAGAGCTGTCTGACGGACATTTCAGACAGGAGGTGAAGTAACGGTTGTGGACTTACGAGGATTTCGCACAGACTTTATGAGGACGGTGTCACTGAGGAGCGGGGCAATGAACTTTGACCATTTTGCTGCTTGGGAATGGAGGGGGTGGCTGGTGACGACGCTTCCCCCCGACGCCCCTCAACCCCCATCACACCCTCCCCCGTGTGTCCGTTGTTTGCTACGCTCACACAAAAAAAAAAAACTGTTTGACTGAGAAAGGAAGAGCTGGAACGAGGGCTGCACCCTCCTACGAAGAAGCCTGTTGTCGGATTTTTAAAAGAAGATAAAGTAACATTACTGAAACTTGAAAGAAAGTATACAGACAAAAATCCACAAAAAAAAAATAAGTATAACAGTACGAATCCTACGGCCTTTTCTGCTTCCATGGGTGGAAATGCATTTCAGGAGAGTTCTGTAAATATATACATGTTTTTTTTTTTTTTTTTTTTTTTTCAAAGAATAATGCTAACATGAATGCCATGTGATTTCCTCCTCTTCTGAAACAATGTGGCAGTCTTTTCCCTGTATTTATATTTTTCTCTCCCTCAGCCGGCAGAAGGTGCTTGTAATTATCCAAACCCCCCAAGTCATTGATCACAATTTAATTGAAAATTTGTAAATACTTTTTTGCTTTACTTTATTAAAAAAAAGATATTTAATTAAAGTACAATTAATGCCTCTTTTCACATCCAAAACTGGAAGAGATAATAAAGATCGTTGCCAATAAAAGAAAAAAAAAACACACTCACTTACTTGTGCTTTTGTGAAGACGGTGTGGGACCGACCTCTTGGATCCAAAATACTTTCCCACAACAGATATCACTTCTATTGTATGTTTGCAATCCGAGCTGGCTCTTTTTGTACTTCAAGCTATTCAAGGATACGAGGTTATTTTGGTGTTGCACAACCAAATGCAGATTGTTTTCCCATTTTGCTACCGAACAAAATTCAAAAACACAAAACACTCTGACGAGAAGGATTCATTTAGAAGTCCCACAGCCAGAGGAAAGAAACTGTTCTGAAGTCAGCTGGTTCTGCAGCTGATTCTTCTGTATCTATTACCAGACGGCAGCATGGTGAACAGGTTGGGTATTGAGCGAACACTGTTTTTTTAAATATTGTTTTTAGCTCTTCGCAGGCACCTCTCGTCACCAATTTAACTGATTTCTCTATTTTACCAATGATGTTCTGGCCGTGCACATCCCATGCTAGTTTCTAATGTTTGCAGTCAGGATGATTTCTACTGCTCCTCTGTGAAAGTTGAAGAAGAACTTTGCAAGGGAATTTTGCCTTCTTAAGTTACCTTAAGAAATACAGCCCTTAATGAGCTTTGTGAGGACCACGTCGGGTTGTGTGGATATCATTCAAAAGAATGGTCTACATTTTGTTCTTTTGTTTTGTTTTTACAGTCAGAATATGCAAATATTTACCCCATCAGCCACCTGGGCCACCAAATATGCCACCTAACGTTTGTCACATTGTGTCAAAGTTTTATACAGGCTTTTTAAATTGACCAGAGCTTTCACCCACATCTCATGGTCTTCATTTTTAGGAGTTTGCTTTAGTTGCCTTCAGGTATCTCTTCCTCTTATACCTTAAGTTTGTTTGTCCATTTTCTAAACTGAATGGGTATTACATCTGTACTGGTCAGTGATATGAACACCTTGATCTAACAAGCATTTAAACAATATAGCATTTTAACAATTAGCAACTGTCCCACAGTCATGGGGGCTGTAGTTGCTAACAGATATCCTGGATTGAACACTGATGGTTCTCCACGTCCCTTCAAAGTGATGTCATCCCCATGGTTCCTAAAGCGATTGTTCCCCACAGACGTGGCTTCGCACTGACTGAACACGCTCTGCTGCCGGACTTCTCGGGGAACTCCAGAAAATGAGAGCTGGCCGTCCGTGTTTGGTTACATGAGTCGTTGGCCAAGTTTCAGAAAGACAAACAGACACACAGCAGTGATTCTGCAAAAGCTCTACAGTTTTCTTTCCTTTCAATGTTCATGAGGAGCAATTAAATACCTTTTTATAGTGTTGCAATCTGAACAGATGGATTTGCACCCTGAAGGTTTGGAGCACTGCAGTGTTTTTGTTTTTGTGTTTTTTCATCGTAATTTGATAACACTGAATACGTGTTTGTCTTGTGTTCTTGTATTTTCCCTCTGGATGCTCCAGTTTCCTCTCAGTCCAAAGACATGCAGGTCAGATTATCTGGAGCCTCCCCTGGAAATAAAACTGCACCTTTTTAAGCAGCGACACATAAACTACTGCTTTTTAGACTGCTCCTCTTTTTGAAGCTGCTCCTCCATCACTGCCTCCACATCTGTGAATAAGCTACTTTACTTGTGGTAGAGAAGTAAATATACTGCGAGAGAGTTCAAGTCTACTGACGGAACAGAAATATCAGTTCAGAGGGGGAGTGGGCTTCACTCAGCCACCCAACACCAGCCAGAAATAGAAAAATACGGTTGTCCAAGACACTTAAATGCATCTCGATCCAAAAGAGTGTTTTCTCTCAAACGTATTGCAAAAAGAAACCTCAGCGTTCCCACATTTGGCAGTCGATTGTGTTCGATCACTTTGGAGCTCTGTTGCATTACACCCACCTCTTAACTGTTTCCCTTTTAACCAAACACCCGAACTCAGATGTCCTCCATTAAAGCAGCACTTCACTCAACAAATCTGCAGCAGAAACCTTTTCGTTGGCTGTAATTCAACCTCAGAGTCAGGCCATCATTTCAAACCTTATCATCGTCTCTCTCTCTTGTTACCAGACCTGGTCCGTCCATGCTGACTCGCTCAGCCTTATCTCTCACCTGCTTTCACTCGGCTGCCGTTTGCGGTCAGCTGACATTTCCACACTGTTGCGTCAATGCGTGGGCCTATCGTTCCTTTCCATGTAATCCCTCCTAAGTATATTTGAACAGGGTATATTGTGTGTAGGTAAGCGCTGTACAGTTTGTTACAGTTCAGATTCTAGAGGCGGAAAATCCTTACTGACATTGCATTCATACTTGCAAATGTTCTTTTTTTTTTTTTTTCCCCATTTGGATCAGCATGTTTTGCGATAATGTGTGCAGCTAATCTGATGAAGAATGCAGAGGCTTAGAATCAGAGCTGAGCTGAAGGGGTATCTGCAGCGCTGAAATCCATCATTTAACAGAGTGAGTAGAGAGTGAGATAAAAGAAGTTGCAGTGCTGGCATCGTGGCTGCAGGGATGGCAATGTCGGTCCACCATTTTGCTCCAGACTGAAAAATCTCAACAATAGTAAGTTGTTGAATGTTGACAACCATTATCGCTCTGACTTTGTTGTGAATTTGAGCACAACAACTACTGGATAGATTCCTAAATGTCAAGGTCCTTAGATGAGACTGACTTTGGAGATCTGACTTTTTCACAAATTTCTTTCTCCACACAATTTTTTGTCCAGACATTCATGGTTCCAGGATGATGTATCATTGTGATGTAAAACCCAGTGGCAAATGATGAGTCCTGTCCAACGATCCCGTCCAACCGTTCAAGGATTCTTCTAGTTGTCGTCCTGTTATCCAAGAAGAGGAGAGACAATGTCCTGTTCGCTCTCACGAAGGCAGTGGATCCAATTTGTCCAAAGGGGGTCCATTTAGGTCCACAACCAGACATGAAGACGGGCTCGCTTTGTGCAACTTGTTGCGTCTCTGGTTGGCTGCATCATTTACAGCACAAATCGACTCTCGCACTCACTGTTCATATTTGTGAATGAATGTTTTGTAGTTTGAATAATGAAAACTTTTTTTTAAAGATATTTTAGTGACAATTGCAAGTGACAAATAATTGTCTTGTGATTTCAGAGACGCCCTGAAATGTTGCTATTGAGACCTTCAGGGGGTCTGAAGTGTCACTCAACTGGTCTCTGACCCCCCAAGACCCCTGGGTTTGCAAACTGGGAATGGTGATCTTCAAACGCCACCAGGAGGTTGACAATTTCTGGTTTTGAGTGAAATTTCACAACAATTATTGGATGGATTGCCTTAAATTTTGCCTCAAATATCCAAGGTGTCTTGAGGATAGTTCTAATGACTTGTCCGAGCCTAAACAGCCCCGTCATCAGGGCAAAATGTCAAATTTAGAAATGAACGGCCTTCCCATCAGCCTGAGCTGTACTTTGTGCTTTTGTGCTAATTAGCAAATGTTGGCATGCTAACAGATGAAAGATAGCCTCTGCGCTAACTCTGCTGCATTTACAGGGATGTTTTATTAATATGCAATGTCCCTACCAAATACACCAATAAATAAACTGATGAAAATAAGAGGGTGAACGATGCTATATGCTAAACATGAGCATCTATTAGCATGCTGACGTTGGCCTTCAGCTCGGAGCACTTTTGTGCTAAGTACAGCCTCCTGTTCCTCATTAGAACTGTTGGTTTTAATAATCTACATTTCATTAAATGTTTTATGTCTGCAGGCTATATGTGTGTGGTTTGTAAAGTCACTATCCGTGAACATTTGTCATAGTGTGACTTGCTTTTTGAGCCCAGGGAGTTGAACCTACAACATGACCTGTAGGACCCCTGACCTCCAACATCTCCCTCCATCAGCAAACAAACCTGTGCCCGGCTGCATAGGATTCAGTTAGAGGATCTGGAGCAGGAGGTTTGTATGGAGGGGGAGTTTCTAGATTGAGGTTTTATATTAATTCAAGATTCCGCATCTGCTTAATGGTTTGTGCCGTTTAAAGCCATCTGCTCAACGTTTTTAAATACATTTCTGAAATAGTATTTTACTGCATCTGCTGCCTGCTAATATGAATTAAATGGTTTATAGAACACCCGTCTGTGCACATCTGCCGACTGTTTGCAGGATTTCATCTCTGTATTGTGTGTGAACCGAGGAAGGTAATTCCAAAGAAATATCCAAAAGTAAACACTTCAAGGTGTTCTCTCTTCCTGTTTTCAAAGTCCATACTACCTACTCATTCTGAAGTCTGTCCAAATAAAAAATACTCAAAAAGATTTGTATGCATACTGGATTTTTCAGTGTTGTTGGATTTTTTTTAATTCTAGAAGGTCAATGGACTTTTCAAGTGACATTGCATTATATTTCTCGCATCATATTTTATGTCTATAGTGTATTGCATATATTTTATATTTTTTTCCATATCATGTATTCCATTTATATTCCTTAGCATAGTTTTATTACTGAATAGTGCGTGTACATTACTGCACATATATCATATAAAACAATATATTTATTTTGCACAAGTCACTTATATTGTGCAGTTCAAGATATTATAATGTATGCATTTTATGTAGCAAGTCCTTGTGAATATTCCTGTGGGGATAAATCTAAATATAGTTTTATCTCTTCTTGTCACGAGTCCACCCAGAGACCAAAGAATAAAGTCACTCAATTAGTTTATCTGTAATTTTAATATTAAAGTTAAACGTTTTATTTCTAAACATGAAGGTCGAAATTGTTCCAAAGAGCCCTAATAATACTGAATCTGTTATTAATATATATATTTTTTTGGTGATCTATAAGTAGTTTAACATAGATATAGTGAGTCGAAAGATATTGGAATCAGCATATAAAATACCAATCATTTATACATTTCCATTTATATAATGCATCTCCTCCCATGTTGCTAAAAAATAAAACAACATCCTTAACAAAAGTACAGAGAATTTGACCTCCTCCAGATGGTTTCTGTCTCTGCTTGTCACCTTCAGTATTTACCATCTTAAATCCACTAGAGGGCGCCATTGTACTGTAAAAATATAAAATCTACCCACTTTCATCACAGCTTGTACATATCTTCTAAAATAATTCCCCCACAAAAAACATATGAAAATAAAATACTTTTAGTTTAAAAAGTACTACAAACTTTTCATATTAGATACTCAGGTTACAAACAAACAAACAATCATTTGTGTGAAAACAAGTGAGTAAATTGTTCTTTCTTCAACCGATTTCAGTGAGTAAAAATCTGAAAACAAAAGCTTCAAGTTTATTTGAGTCTGTGTTTTTGTCCTATCAGATCTGACATCTGTCAATTCCTCAGTAATATATAATATTAGTATTTTATTTCTGTGTCTGCTTAATGATTCTGTCTCTAATTATCTCTAATGTGTGTGTGTGTGTGTGTGTGTGTGTGTGTGTGTGTGTGTGTGTGTGTGTGTGTGTGTGTGTGTGTGTGTGTGTGTGTGTGTGTGTGTGTGTGTGTGTGTGTGTCGTGTTTCCCACCAGTCACTCCTCACCTCTCCATCAGATGTCCTCAGCGAGTTCTCTGACTCCCTCATCATCCCACTTCACCTGTTGCTGCCTCCACAGGTAGATTGTTTTTCTTGGCCCACGTGAAGTAGACGTTTTTGAGATACCGGGGTTTATCACATCACAGGAACATTATGCAGACTCTATCTTCTGACTCGTGCAACGTTGTATTCCATTTAAGGAACATGTTGGCTGACAAATGTGGAAGCAAACAGCTGAGAATGAAGGAAGATATTGTTCTTTCTGCAGCCATATTTCAACCAGGCACTTTGGGAATTCTACCTTTAATTGTAGTGAAAACAGCATACATTTTATGAGCATTTTGTCATGAATATCTTAGCTGACCAAACTGACACTATGGTCTAAGCATGCTTTTGGTAGAGGGTTAAATTCCAATGATAGACGGTCCATTTTCAACAATATCCACCCTTTTCAGTGAGGACAAAGGCCGAGCATTAAAACTGACAACGTGACATAAAGAGACTTCTCTGGAACATCCACTCAGATTGGACAAAGCCTGGCCGCTAATGCTGCACCAATCAGCGGACCGTGGAGGGTTTAAATGATGACATGATTGCTTTGACCTCCTAATGCCACATGACACTCCTAAACATCACCAAGAGCTACAAGCTGAAGGTCATTTTATATCATATTTGCTACCCTGAGAATATGGAAAATGGGCTATTTTGAGTGTAGGACCAACATATAACAGCATTTTTCTCTGAGAGCCATTCTCTTTCCGGCTGGCTGAAGATCTCCCCCCCCTCCCCTCCCTCCCTCCCTCCCTCCCCCTCCTCGTCTCACAGGATTTACTCTGGAGGTCAGTGATAAAGCTCAGCTGCCGACACCTCTCTGCCCTGACCTCAGCATCCACAGCAGCAGCAGCAGCAGACCAAAACCCCACATAACACTACTGAGTACACACACTGAAAAGAGTTCACAGTATGTCTTACAGGGTAAAAATGTTGGAGGCTCAAATGCATTGCACACTTATATAGATGGCATTTATACTTATTTCTCATAATTGCTTTCTTTAAGTTTCGATATCTCTAGTTGCACATGTTGATAAGGCCTTAGTGTGTTGTATTTATATCATTAAATCAACGTATACAACCGTACGTATGATATCCTACTAAAGTGACTCCTCTTTTTACGTTTGTTTTCCTGCAAAAGCCAGCAACACGTGTCAATTTATGCTCATAACATGCACGCAGTCTTTTCAAAATAAACTTCTGTCTTCACAGGAAACACAGTTAGGTTTAAGCAACATGACTACAGATCCACCTCCCCTACAGCCCGCTCAGTGCGATGTAGCAGTCTTTTTAGGTCCTTGTGGGATATCTACGAATTATGATGCATTACTCACATTAAGGTAATAGCTTTACATTTTTGTGATATGCATTTAATTAACCTCTTAAACCTAAAGTCCTCTGGCTCAGGCTCCTGCTAGAAACATTAGATGCCCAAAATTATGAGAGGGTATCTCTGCAACTACAAGGTGTATTTGAATAATCTTGATATCATAATAAAGGTAACACTTGGGAGATGTCTGCAGATGTGTTACCATCAGTGTATATGTTATTGGGTATTAATTAAGATGGAACAGAGCATTAATAAAAGATCTCAAATAACAAATAAAAATGGACAATTTTAGAGTGAATATCCATTTGGAATGATTCCGTTGCAAACTTAAACCTTGCTCATTTAGTCGCTTGGTGTCTGAATTGTGTTTTGTTTAGTTTAAAATGGTTATCATTTAGCTTATTTGCGTTATGTTGGCATGCAAGATGAATGTTGCTACAATGTTTAACATGATCTGGTGTTTGTAACGATGTACCGTGGGCACTTGGGTTTAAGAAAATAATTCTTATTTTTCCACTTATTATATTCTAGTAACAATAGAAATTGTCCATTTTGTTGTTTTTGACTCTTTTGTCTTTGCTCTACACGACTTGACCAGTGTTTTTTTCTCCCACCACACCGCTGTGTGTCGGCTACAGTCGAGTAATGAGCTTACATCACACCGACATGAATCATAACACTGCAGCAGATGGCAGCGGGTGTGTTCGACAGTCTGCTGAGACCCAAACCAGAGGACACGGTGTGGTCGCGTCTCCTCACCAGCATCACTGACAACATGTCAGCCGTTCAGACTCACCAGCAGAGTACCTCCACCAGAAGTACTCTGATGATGATGTGTTACTCAAGTAAAAGTAGGCCTTATAAATGAATGAAATGAAATTAACTACAGAAGTAAAGGTCATCATTAAGCAGAACGGTCCATTTAAGAATAACATATATTGTCCAATTAATGCATAATTAGTATTGATGCATCAAATACACTGTTGAAGTGGATTACATACACACATAACTATAAATGTATGTATTTATATATATATATGTGTATATATGTGTGTGTATGTATATGTGTGTCTATATTTATAGATGTATATATACATCGATATATACATACATATATATATATGGATGTGTATATATATGTGTATATATATACTATATGTGTATGTATTTATATATGTGTGTATATATATAGATGTATATATGTATATATATGATGTATATGTGTATATATATGTACATACATGTGTGTATATATGTGTATATATATATATAAATGTATATGTGTGTATATATATCCTAATATGTATATATAAATATATATATGTGTATATATATCCTATATGTGTATATATTTATATATACATATTAGTATATATTTTGTAACAAATGTATGTTTTTTAAACATTTTCAAACATAACAACTTATCCTTATGTGTTTGTCTGCATTATCAGTAGTTCTATATGTAACATTTTTCCTTTTAGTAGCTCTACCTGCTTCCATTGACAGTGGTTAGCAAAAAAAATAATCATATTCCCCAGCTGATTCATGGTGTTAAACCCATTTTGCATATTAACAAATTACCCCAGTCCTCGCCATCAGTGGCCCATCCACATTTGCAAGGCTAATCAGTGAACCCATTGGGAACATTAAGGGATCAAATTAGCTCTAATAAATGTCCCCGTTAGCAGCGTGCCGCATGCTACCTGTTGAATAAGAAGGAAAACACGCTTCTGCATCCGTTGCCATGCTACCTTTTAGTCTGTCACTGTCTGCAGTGATGGAGAACTTTTGGACAAGCAATCAAACAAGTCATGATTGCCGATTACAAATATTCTCCTCTCTGTGGTTAATGTATTCATTGGAAAGTAGATGGTGAGAGTGTTTGTGCCATTCAGCTCAGTCCCAGAGGAGTGTGTCTCGTCTCACTTACATAACAGTGTCCCTCGCTGCATTATCTCTCAGGTACAGTCCATTTATGATCACAATAAACACACACACACACACACACACACACATGCACGCACCCACACACTTTCCATAGCTATTTGGCACATTCACAACCACCCTTTTGATCTTTAGCACAGTGTCATAAATAATGCCCTTAATAAGCTCTTATAATTAACAATATCATTGAAGCTTTAGCGGCTGTTAATTATTAATTAATTTGATCGTTAGATTTAAGCAGTTTGTCAAATATTTACTGGATTAAAACCCTAAACACAAACAGAATCACACACTATTTTAAACATGCAGCTATATAAGAAGTTTTAAACCCTTTCTATACCAAGTTCTGGCTCAGAATAAACCACTTTTTCAGTCAGAGGTCACAAAGGCCTCAGGGTCATAATGCATTTATGACATGTCGTTAAAGATGATTGACCGCTGGTGTGATTGGAGGCCAGTGTTATTTCAGTGGAAGAGTTGATCTCTGCTGAAGGTTTAGAGGAGCGCTTCGTCAGCGTAAACACGACCATGGAGCTGAGAAGAGTCGCCGTCACCGTTCTCTTTCTGCTGGTGGCGTTTGGATCGACCAGTAGCAAAGGTAAGAAAAAATAAAAGAAGAGCAGATCTGTTTTTGTGAAATAGTCAGTTTGCTCATTTCAGCAATGCACACAAATTTTTTATGACCTTTAATATTCTTCAGCTTGTTCTTTTACCGGCCTTTTTTTCCCAACGTGTTCATACATTCTTCTAAAAAACGTGTTTATCATCTTGATTCTATTCAGCTTTCATACTTTTTCAACCTTTTCTGCTTCTTTGAACACTCAAACTCCAAACTGCCACCCACCTTTGAACCTTGTCATCTCCTCTTTACAACCTTCAACCTATTCATACTTCCAACTATAACCTTTAATTCTCCATTTAAACCATTATCCACCCTCATATTAGTTCTGTTTTTTCCATATCGTTCATTTCCTAATCTCAGGTCACATTTTATACTCTGTGTCTCTATGACTGCTTTCACTCGTTACATGCTGACACTTGAGCTGAGTTCTCTTCCTCCAGCGGTGTCCTGACTATCTGTCATACAGGGGACAAGGTTGGTTTGCCGCATCAGTGAGCCGGTGAAACGTCAAAAAATCCATAAAGTTTTAACCGGCTGTCCGGCCCCGTCTCTCTAGTGGCTCTTCTCTGGGTGTCAGTTGATAGCATGATGCAATGGTTTCAGGGACTGGGCTCAACAGCCCGCCAGCGATTGTCATAAATAACAAGTTTTCATTTCTTTTTCTTCATATGATATTTTGACACCTTTCAATACCCCTCGATGGACACTTCAAACCCGTAGGTTTTTATATTTGAACATCAACAACAACAACAAAAGAAACCTTCTCCAGCTCTTCTACACCACAACATCCATTGTTCATTCACAATTTACTCCCAAAAGCTTTCACTGCAGTACACTTCAGCTTTCTTTCAGCACTTCCACTACTTCCACTTCAGTATTTGTTTTTCCACTCCCACTTCAACTACAACTATTTAAGTGTTTCAGCTGTAGATTTTCAGCAGTGAAGGATCATAACTCTCCTGCTAACACACAAACCACCAGATCTTTCCTTCAGATCACAGAGACCTGGAAATGTTGAGCATGATGTATGATCCTCACCTCTTTACCCTGGAGTCATACTTCTTTTCTATTTTTCTCCCTGCTGTTTTAAAACTTAATCACCACCCGTTCAGGGCTTACTGTCTCCTCTCACTTTGTACTCTCTCTTTTTACCCTCATTCCACTTTCCCTTTGCTCCTCAGCTTCCACCTTTCCTTTCATCCTTTACTCATTTTGTAAGGGCCTTTCAAACTTTCTGAATCAGCATACTCTCAGTACGTGTGGAGATGTTCAACCGGCTGCTATCAGCATTTACTGCTTGTTAGTGGACTACTGCATCAAACTACCTGTTACAGCGCTGGGAGACGTGCTGCAGAAGATAAGAGAGCATGTGTGGGAGGTTTGACAGCTAAAAAAACAAACATGCTAGTTCACACATCTGAAACCCAGAGGGCCTGAACAAAGATCAGTGGAGTGTTTTGTTTTTTGATTCATGCTCACATTGATCTCTGCAGGGGAACACACGCAGAAACATAACGGCTCTTTGACTCTCTGTGTCTGTCACATTTCATTTTTGAAGTTTGTTCAAAAGAAAAGTTACACCTGAGGGAGGAAGCGATTCCCCAAAAGAAACATATGCTGTGCTTTAATCTGCAGCTTCTGTTCTGGAGTTGCTCATCCTTTGGTTATTACACTGCAAAACCTAAAGAGAATAAAACAACAAAACGCACAATTAACACCATAAATACTATTATATCTGCACTGAAACCAGTCTGATCTGTGTGTTGGGTTTTAGTCGCGGAGGAGAACCCGGAGTTCTGGAGATCACAGGCCCGGAGGACTCTGCAGTCAGCGTTGGACAGGAAGCTGAACACCAATGTGGCCAAGAACATCCTGTTCTTCCTTGGAGATGGTAAGCTGCACAACATACTGGCTGTCTGAAATCAGGAATGAGAGTCTAACCCACTTTTTGGGGTTTAGCATTTTGGGCCTGCTCTCCCCTGTTTCCTGTCTTTTTCACAAATGTGCAGTAAAAAAAACAACAACTAATATTTCAAAGAAAACAAGAAGATGTACAGTGAGACTTTGATCTTTACAGCAGGAAAACACTACAGAGAGACTTTTCAATCAAAGCAGAGGAAGTTAGGAGTTTATCGAAGCTGGAATGAATAAAAGCAATGTCTGTGTGTGTCTGTGTGTGTGTGTCTGTGTGTGTCTATTTGTGTCTATTTGTGTGTGTTGTTTGCATCAGGTATGGGTATCACAACCTTAACGGCGGCCCGTATCCTCAAGGGACAGCTGGAGAACCAGACAGGAGAGGAGACGGTGATGACCATGGACACCTTCCCCAATGTGGGACTGGCAAGGGACAGCTGGAGAACCAGACAGGAGACACACATGACCACACACCACACACACAAACACACACACACACACACACACACACACACACACACACACACACACACACACACACACACACACACACAATAATATCTATGCAGCAATAGGATAACTTTAGCTCAAATATAATCCTCAACTTGAGCACAGATGTGTAAATACATGTGAGTGTGCAGATGTGGGATCTTGGATTTGCCTTTGCTTTTACAGTACATACCCATGTGTGATTAGTGACAACCAACACGCATCCAATATAAAGGATACTGTCCTACTAATTCAAAATACATTTTGGTCAAAATTGAGTGACATAAAAATCTATTATGACATCTAAATATATAGTTTTAATAAAATCAGTATGTAGAATATTCATTTTACCAGCCGTTAATCTGCACACCCTGCAAATAAGTAATACTTTTTAATGTAATTTCAACAAGAGATTTTTTAATTTTATTGCAAAGATACGAGAAGATAGAATAGTCGTTTAGTGACTAAAAGTTGATAAAAAAAATTAATGAGATATTTTAAAGATTAATTTGCAGTTCATTGTTATGACTCCATTTCTTTGATAGATTATACTGCTGTAATTGTATCTTATTGTTACACTTAATGCCCCATTTGCTCATTTATCTCTTTTGTATTATTATTTTTTGCTGCAAGAACAATTTTTAACACTATATTCTATTTAGGCTCATATTTGTGGGTGTGTGTGTGTGTGTGTGTGTGTGTGTGTGTGTGTGTGTGTGTGTGTGTGTGTGTGTGTGTGTGTGTGTGTGTGTGTGTGTGTGTGTGTGTGTGTGTGTGTGTGTGTGTGTGTGTGTGTGTGTGCAGACCTACAGTGTGGACTTCCAGATTGCAGACAGTGCAGCCACGGCCACGGCGTATCTGTGTGGAGTGAAAACCAACCTGAACACCATCGGAGTCAATGCAGCGGCTCGCAACGGAGCCTGCAAGACGCAGAAGGGCAACGAGGTCACGTCCATCCTGAAGTGGGCCAAAGATGCAGGTAAGACCAGTGCAGAACAATACAGACGTCTATGACCGTTATTATCGAACGCACCACGACACTATATGACAATATGCTGATGATGATGCTCTATTTCGATCTAATCGAGTTCACAGAAGCAAAAGTAAACTCCCTCAAAGAAAAATACCACCAAAACAATACAGGTTGAAACATCACCATCCTGTTTATGATATAGAAGGCATCACACACATACTTAAACACAATATAATTAACTTTCATTATATTTGTAAAGCTAATAATAAAATGAACAAATCCTTATGGTGGAACATTTATGAACTGCAGTCGTTCAAAGACAGCCTTAAATCAGATGAAAACTCATAAAAACATTTTGAGCTGGAAGATTGATTCCTTACCTTGTAAATTGTAGTTTGACAACAAACATTTTTTTTAACTCAAGGTCCACTTACTTGATTTCTCCCAGGGCTTTTCATTTGTGTCCTTCTTCAGCAGAGTGTTAACTTGCTAAGTTAAGAACAAACCTACTAAGAATACCTACAATACACAATAAGAGATATACAATTAGAATACATGAGTACCTCATGTTTCATATTCATATTAAATCTGAAGAAATATTTCATGTGATTACAACTTTGTTGTCCAACATTTATAGATGTTTCACACGACGAGTTATAATTAAAAAATGATACATTATATAAGCACTCTAAAATGTAATTACCAAAATAAAAACAGTGTTGGACTCAACAAATGTATTCAGTTATTGTTTGACCAGTCAGCCGCTTATAGAATATAACAGTTATTGCACTAATGGTTGTGGTAATTTATTGCTAATGTACGTAATTAGAGTCAGAGGAGCTAACATAGTTTATACTGTTCTATCTGACAATACTGGAGGCGAAATGCAGCAGGATGCTGACTGAAGTAACAAATGGGATTTTGTGGCTGTTTCTCGGGGGGTAGGGCAGAAACATGACGCACAGACCTGCCGTGTCACACTTTAGCTCTGGCTCCTGAACAAAGGAAACCCCTCAGGTCTCAGCAGAACCCAGTTTTTACCTCTGAGCCGCGGTGCCGCGTCATTGTGGTTATCACAGGGGCCCCCGGGGAGCTGGGAGCCACAGCAGCCTGAAGCCGCAGGTTACACTGCAGAGTGATACGCTGCACAGGGGAGCAGTTGACTCTTATCGTGTTCCCGTGTTATCAACGGCCATAAATATCTCATACACACACACACACACACACACACACACACACACACGGTGCCATGGCCCTGACCCGAACACAACCCTCAGCTGTGTGATTGTTTGAATAAGTTACATAATACAAATAAGTTAATTTCGATATTATGAAAACATTTTATTAATGATCCTCAAGAGGTACACAAAACTGTGTTTATTTAATTGGACATTTTTTTCTTCTGAAATAAACTATTAAATTGGCAATCCTTAAGATTTCTGTCATGGTTGATTTGGAATTCCTATTTGAGTGAAACAAAAAGGAAATTTACTCAGAGTTTGGCAGTGTGGAGTCTTGGGCTGCTTCTGAAATTCCATAAACAACGTGCCATTTTACAGAATTGTGTGGCTAGTTCATTTTTCTGAGTGTGTACAATGAAGAAAAACTTTAATACAACATTTATTTCTGGGAATGTCTTTCTCATCTCATCTCATTTTGAAATAAAAATGTAAATAATCTCCTCTTTAATTAGAAATTCTAAATGTTGGGACAAAAGAATAAACTGTATGTGTGACAAACTGTATAACATGGACAAAGGGTCTAACTTCTGAAGCAGTTTAAAGCCACAATATATTATACAAATTATACTTGAATTTAATAGATATGTATAGATTTTTCAGGAAAGTGAGACAATCCAATTGAAAATTGGTGCAGCCTGTATTTTGCTTCCAGCCCGTTCATCTCAGTGTCCCTTGAGTGTATTACTGTCTGCCACAGTGTCTTTTATACTGCCATTTGGGGGCTATATTAATGTTGGACATCAAGGTGGTTAAAGTTAATTTACTACCCCATACCTCAACATAATGGTAATATATAGTGTATTCAGGCAGTTGAGAACATCTTTGATTGATGGATCATTTCCAAACATTCAGTCTGAAAGCTGTCTGTATTCTACATACATACAGCAAAGTTTATATTTTCTACATTAGAGTACTTTAAGCATGAAATCCATCTCATAGGCAAGTCTGTCGGCATTGTAACGACCACACGGGTGCAGCACGCCACCCCGGCAACCAGCTACGCCCACAGCGCCAGCAGGAAGTGGTACAGTGACGCCGACATGCCCGAAGGAGCCAAGAGGGACGGCTGCACCGACATCGCCTCACAGCTCGTCAAAAACACTGACATAGATGTAAGGACCCTCACAAAGCAGAGCATTGTCACATTGTTAGCTTTTAACACATATTACATTTAAGATTGTGTTTGTTTGCAGGTGATCATCGGCGGTGGTAGAAAGTACATGACCCCTAGAGGCACTAAGGACCCAGAGTACCCCAGGGATTATTCCTCAAGGGGCAAAAGAAAAGACGGACGCAACCTCATCAATGAGTGGCAGAACATGAAAATTGGAAAGGTAACACTTCTTTAATCAGACACAGGGACCAAGAAAAGAGGCCTAACCATAGCAACAGTATTCAGGGAAACTCTCAACAAAAGGGAGGTTGCAAAATAACAAAATAATGGGAATTGGACGCCCTTACACTTAAGAACAAGTACACTTCTTTTTAAGGAGCTCCTCCTCAGAGAAAAAGCTACACTTCTGCTGCCATCTAGAGTGATGTAAAAGTGTAATATGGTATTATACATTTTTTGGTTGATATTTTTAGTGGAGGTGCTTAGAGGGGATAACATTTTAGGTTGATATTTGAGTATGTATCCCAAGTTTATGCTGCTATTGATGACATTTTATATTAACAATAATTTTAAATATCAAAATTGTTGTATTATAATAAACACCAAACATCCCCATATATTAATTAATATCTGTACATAGTAGTCTAATATTTACAGTAATTAAATGAGTTGTTATCCTTTCTTTAACTGCATGTCTATTTCTGTGTATGAACAAAAAACAAAGTCAAATTTCTTCAAATGTATACATTTAATCGGCCAGTAAAGCTGGTTTTGATTCATTAAATACTTTTTCCATTTTTAAAGGGTTAATTTACCCAAATTTCATTCCATTTACATCCATTTTATTAGTGTTGAAGCAGAATGTTTTCAGGGGGATATCCCAAAACATCAATCCTTGTATGTTTTTTTTTAACTTACATGCAATAGATGCTTTCTATAGCCTGCAATGATTGGGATTTACTGTTTTCAAAAATGATACATTACACTTTTAAATGCACATGAATTGTTGAACACACTTTACATGTAAACACTTAATAAAGAATATGCCATTTTAATTCACTTAGGCATAAGTTCAATATTTACACATTAATTCACACTGTCGGGTGAGAGAACTGCCTATGAGGACATTGTACTACTGCAAAGAAAAGCTAATTCTGTGACTCACAACAAGCACAAATACTTTGACTGTCCTCCTCCCACTCAGTGTGTGAATGTTTATGTCCTGACACAGGTTGCCCACTACGTGTGGAATAAAACAGATTTCAATGCTGTCGACCCTGAAACCACAGACTACCTCATGGGTGAGTTTTCTTTTTTTTTTTTATCTTTACTTCCCTTCTTGGTACTCTTATGCTTTTCTCTCCAGCAGAGAATTCCCATCAGGCCCCTTGAAGAACACATCAATAATCTCCTTGGTTCACCCACCAGCTTACTCATTTAATATTGTGTTAGTGATGTCAGCCTTGAATGTTTTACATCGAAATACTGCACCTTTGTTCCGTAATGTTTTGCCATTTATCAAATCTATGTTCAATACAATGTTCTGGTTACTATAAAAGACATGATATCATAATTATTTTCATATCATTATGATTGCTGAATGGCTCTGCTGGAAGGTATCGAACTACAAGCAACTCAAAAACTCACAAATTGACAATACCGGTTTGTTTAATATGTTTTTTACAGATTGTACACAAAAAATTAACAGTCTTTATGCTAAGCTAAGATAAGTGGCTGTTTGCTCCAGCTTCATATTTATTGTACAGACCATAGACTGTATATAAAAGTGGATGTTTGGGTAGCGATCATCGCCATCTTGTCTTTTTTGCAACCAATGAACGGAAGTGACCATATTCGGACGAGTGACGTTGAGATGCCGTATACGGCTCTTGAAGGATAGCGACCTGTCAATTACAAGGTAGCCCCGCCCTAAAGCATACCCTGCTTTATTACATTACAGTCATTTAGCAGACGCTTTTATCCAAAGCGACTTACAATCAGTAGCTCAAAGCTTATGTTACATATCATTACATATCATTCACCCATTCACACACTGATGACAGGCTACCATGCAAGGTGCCACCATCAGACTCTAACTAACATTCATACAACATCCAGTTCACACCGATGGCAAGCCTTCGGGAGCAACTTGGGGTTGCTCAAGGACACATCGACTGCCGAGGCCGGGTTTCGAACCGCCGATTCTCTGAGTGGAGAACAACCCTGCTCTCCACTGCGCCACAGCCGCTTTATGGTCTATCTTTACTCTAAATGGAGCATCATTTACTAAATGAACATCATGCTGTATTGAAGAAGACTTGAAACTAGAGATTGAGACCATAAACTCATGTTTACAATGTTTACTGAGGGAATAAATCAAGAGAGAAGTAGAGTCATTTTCTCATAGACTTCTATACAACAAGAGGAGTCGCCCCCTGATGGACAGCAGAGAAAATGCAAGTTTAAGACACTTCCTTATCGGCTTCACTCGCCTGGTACAGACGTATAATGGCATAGATTTTTACACTTGACTTGTGGAAAACTTGTAGAAATATTCATTTAACTTTATCTTCTGAAGTAACTTTAACCAAACAGAATAAACTGACAACAGAAAAAAAAATGTAAATGGCCGTGCTCCAAGTATAGACCCACATGTATCCGAATGTTCAAACCATGGTATTTCCTCTTCGCCTCCACCTCCTCCAGTATAGATTTTTAAAGGTATTCTGTGGGGATCTTTGTGGTTTGTGATTCAGTCATCATGCTTTTTCTGGACTGAGTGCTCACAAAAGTAGAGACTTTTGGATTTTAGCCTCTCACTGTGGTTTATCACTTTCTGTGTGCTGAAAATAGCAGTACTAGTAGGAGGAAGATGGGACTTTCCTTTCTGCTGCACCTCCACTGTAGGCGGATAACACTGACACACTGTATTTTTTAACATAAAAATACATTTTGGTCTTTCCTTCTCCTCCCCCAGCTCTGTTTGAACCTGGTGATCTGCGCTTCGAGGCGGATAGGGACCCAAACATGGACCCGTCCATCGTAGAGACCACAGAAAAGGCCATCCGCATCCTCCAGAAGAACCCGAAAGGCTTCTTCCTGCTAGTGGAGGGTGAGCACAACAGCATCACCAACCTTCCAAACACTCCCCCATCAATTAAACCGTCAAAAGGTTGGATAATGAAATCCCCAGAGATTAAAAAAAACCTCTCGTGGCTGGTTTTGGTGGATCAATTGAATCATTGCTCACAAAGGGGCAATTAAACTCTGGTAATTGTTGTGCTTTGCTAAAACATCAATATGTGTTTACATTTAAATCATAGCGACTTCAACCCCCGATATTGAGTTTGTTTTAACGGTAGCTCTTCGGCGACCAAGTTGGAGAACAACGTGTACCCGCAGTGGATCAGGTGACTTGACATCGATTCTGCATACAGCTCGTGGAGTTTGCCGCAGTGTGTGCTACAGCGGCGCGTGGTTGGCTGACGGGTTTCTGTTCCGCTCGGCCTCCTCATCCATCTCTCCCTTTAATCTGAGGCAGCCGCCTGGGGACTCCGTGGTGCTACCGAGTGTCTTCACAATGACTTTAAAATAACAGGCAAATGTATAAATAGAAGTGGGCATATGGTGCACCCAATCACTGACAGCTCACTGAGGCCACAACTTATTAACAAGTTTACTTCAATTTTTTTCGAAACGGCTGGTGGAGCGGACAGGAGTGTGAGAATGTGTAGAAGCAAAAAACAAACAAACAGGAACGAAATAACATTAGCTTCATCTGAAATTCTCTGCTGGAGGATGTGGGTCCTTTTTCCCAATTTATGTTTTATTCCAAGAGAGAATTTTCAGACTCGCCTCAATAACACAAAAAGTTGTCTGCTCACCTCTAACAATGTAAAATATAAGATATTCTATAGGCTTGACAGCTCATTAAAATTACATTTCACTATGCCCCTCAGGGATTTATCACAATGTTGAGACAAAGTCCAGTCACAAGTCATTTGAGACATGTACAAGTTGGAAATCTTGTAGTCGCAAACCTCAAGTCGCGAGCCAACTTTCAAGTAAAAGAAAAGGTTTAAATTATTGTAAGTCGTTCAAGACAAGTTTAAGTTAAGTGTCAAGTAAATAGATACCAATAATATGATGTCTCAAGTCATCTGAGACAAGTCTGACTCAAGTTTCCAAGTCAAATCTCAAGTCAAAGTCAGGTCAGATGTTGTTTTTGCGTCTCTGAATGCTGTCCATTAAAACGACAGGCTTTTAAACAATTTCATGTGTTTTTCCATAACTAAGACACAGTTATTTCAATATACAGGACTAACAATTATATATTAACAATGTGTGGATATGAAAGGCCCGTCTGTCGTTTTCTTATTTGTTCTTTTATCTTCAATGGTTTTCACCAGATCAACATTTTGAACTTCGAAATCTCAAAATGTCTCACAGCAGTTGGGTCCAAATGAAGTCTTAAATCTTAATCTTCGTGATTCACATTTGGCTCAAGTCCAAGTCTCAAGTCTTAAACTCTAATAGGTTCAATATTTGCTGGAATCACATCATTTTCTTTTACTTCTGGGTAAAATATTTCTTTGTGTTAATGAGTCAGCCTAATTAAATATGGATAAATGAGAAAAATGAGTCAGTGGTTTCTGTTTTTAATTAAACTGTCACTGTTAAATTATCCAAAACCAAGCACTTCCTACTTTTGAAAGAAAGAATAAATTGTTGATATCCATTACCCCCCCCTCATTAAACCCTCCCTCTCTCTGTGGTCAGGCGGGCGTATTGACCAGGGTCACCACGCTGGCCGGGCCTCCATGGCGCTCCACGAGACGGTCGCCTTCGACTACGCCATCGCCAAGGGCCTCGAACTCACCAAAGAGCACGAAACCCTCACCATAGTGATGGCCGACCACTCCCACCCCTTCACTTTCAACGGATACCCGTTTCGAGGGCAGAGCATTCTGGGTAATTATGAACTGAATTTCCTATATTCTGTTTTTTTTATTTCCTACAACTTATAATGTATTTTTTTGGTGCTGCAGGCGTTGAAATCAACTTATTTTACACCTGAAAAGACAGTTTTGAAGCGGAAGACATTCTCCTCTCTTTCCTCCATCCTTACCTCCTTCCATCCATTCCCCCCCCCAGCTCTAGGAGTGTTTATTTCCCATGACAATAGACACCCCGAGGTGGCATTTTGTGCTTGTTGCGTGTCTCTTTGTGTGTGTGATGCCTCTCGGTGCTCGGCCTGCTTCCCATCAAGCTTCAGTGTGCCTCCGCCACCAGCAGCTTGACATTTCCTCTGCTTTCTCTCCTCTGCAATTACAGCGCGGGTAAACACACATATAGCTGGCAGCCTTTTTCTATTTCAGTCCTTTCGCTTTCGTCTCTCTCGTCTCTGACCATCGACGTCGACGCCTCTGTCTCTCTCTCTCTCTGACTTCATTCCCTCAGAGTTGTCCTCGCTCTTCTGGCCTGTTGATCTCGTCTCTTTATCGACCTCACTTACTCGTTACCTCCATTTGTTCTCTCGTCTTTACCTGGAGGTTTTAAAACTTTAAATGAACCAGTCTACTGTCTGTATCCAAACTCTTCAGGGTTCTGAAACTAAAACTGTTGAATGTTACAAAGACTTGGGACTACCAGACTCATTTTAAAACCCATGTGAAACATCCATCAAGCAAACTCAAGGTCAAAATTGAATATTTGTATAAAAGCAAATCCTGTTTCTCAGCTTGTCCAAAGACAATTCTGTCTACGCTTGATTATGGTGATATGCAGACAAGTATAATGGCAGCTTGTGAAATAGTCACGTAATGCAATCTATTGGTTGTGTGAACAGGGAAAAGAATTGTCTGGGGTTTCTTTGTGTCACTCACAACGAAAATATTTCAAATAGAAAGTCAATTAAGAGCGTTACTGGTGGTGGAGACATGAGTTAATGGCATCAACGTGACTAAGCAACAGTCAGAGCAAGTGACATACTTTATAATATCCAAAAAGACGACTATTGGTGGACGGGAAAAGAGGTGAATGGGTTCAACAAACAGGACTGAAAAAAGGAACAAGCTCCAAAAACATATGAAGCTGCATTAAAGTTTAAAGATAGTCTGTATGTGTTTTGTGTGTTTTGAAAATAGTGGAGAAACAGTAATGAAGTGTTGTGGTCCAACCGATGCTAAAGGAGCTGGTTGTGCCACACATAGTTTGGTTCCTGCTCATTACATTGTTATTGTGAAATGAAATATAGGCTAAGCCTTTTGGGATGTCTGCACCCTGAAAGGCTTTGATATGTACCGGGTAATTACAAAAGTACTTGTGGTGTAATTATTTTCCAGGTCTCTCCTAAAAGCTGAATTTGTTACCCCATTACTTCATATACGTCTTCCCTACCAATAGGGGAAGTACATTTATATTGAATTTATATGAATTTATCACGTAATATGAAGTGTTACTGGGATTATAGTGTGTTCTAAAGGCTTCAGAGTTGTTTCCATCCTGTCCAGAATATAATCTTTGGGTAAAACGATGATATTTTGGACTGAACATATTCACTTTTACAGATTCAGCCCACAAACCCCTCTGTTTCATCCTTCTAAAGTCTGTATTGATCGAGCACTTGTGTTATGTTGTGCTGTTCCCAGCTTGCCTCACTCTCTTTCCGGTCATATCCTTATTTTACCCCTCCTCCTCCTCCTCCTCCTCTTCCTCCTTCTTCTCCTCCTCCTCCTCTTCCTCCTCCTCCTCCACCCAGCAGTGCAGCAGTGATTAATGTGCTTGTGAAACTCTGAGCTCTTCATCAGCGGGGAGACTCGCCAGGCTAATGGCTCATCTGGAGAGAAACACTCAACAAGCTCTAGACCTCCTGCAGCAACCTGGGAAATGTGTGTGTGTGTGTGTGTGTGTGTGTGTGTGTGTGTGTGTGTGTGTGTGTGTGTGTGTGTGTGTGTGTGTGTGTGTGTGTGTGTGTGTGTGTGTGTGTGTGTGTGTGTGTGTGTGTGTGTGTGTGTGTGTGTGTGTGTGTGTTTAGCACTTTGAGGCAGAGAGAACTAAAGAATTTAAGAAATAAGATAAATATTTGATGTTCTTTGTGGATTCTCCAGGTAAATCTCCGCTGTGGGCCAAAGACGTGCTGCCTTACACCACGCTGATGTACGGAAACGGACCCGGACACAAAATCACCAACGGCAAACGTCCAGACCTCCGCAACGTCAACACTAGTAAGACTCTCCTGTTGTTTCCCTGTCATCCTCTCATAAACATCACAGACTAACAATCCTTAACCATTCATCAGTTCAGAGATACATCTTAAGAGCGTTCAAGGACAAAGAAAATCTGGAGACACACAGAAGGAAACGAGGAATTATATCTCAAAACAACCGGGATGACCTTTCATTTTTAACCTTCTGTGTTTAGATCCATGTCCCGTAATGCAGCGTGACCTTTCCTCATAATATAATCAGTTGTACTTTCTCTCTCGTTGACATTTTTTCTAATTTAATTTGCTTTATTTTCTTTATAAACCAAGAAAGAAAATAGAAAGGAGGTTCCAGTAAGAATAACTACTGAAAGTGGTATTAAGATATTCCTCTTTTTACTTTATCCACATAGATGATTAGTATTTCACCTCATCCTTTTTAGTATTAGAAAGAAATATTCAGTCACACTTAAACAGGCCCTATTGCGCTATTTTCCGGGTGCATATTTTTATCTCAAGTTACAGTTACAACATGTTTACATGCGTTAATGCTCATAATCCTCCTTGTTTTTCTCATCCTGGCTGTCCTGCAGCACCTCTTCTCACCCTCTCTCTGAAACGTTCCATAGCGCTTGCTCCTCCCTCCAGAAAGCAAAGTCTGCTCTGATTGGTCAGCTAGCCCGCTCTGTTGTGATTGGTCAACGGTTCACGTTTCAAAAAACTCTTCCTTCAGAGCTTCAGCTCCGTCTCTCTCTTTTGTTGTTTGAGGGCCAAACTAGCCAGAAGGAGTTTTACATCACTTCCGTAACATTGTGACCCCATAAAGTTACATTATGACCTCATAAAGTTACGGAAGTGAAGGAGAGAATTCAGTGGAGCCGTTTCAGGAGCTCAGGAGCTTCTGAGGGGGAGGGTAACTCCTTTTAGGCGTGGACTTCAGGTTTTACACTCTACGGACCTTTTACATGTACAAAAATATATATAACACACTAAAGAAGAGGGAAAAAGTGGAAAAGCATAATAGGGCCACTTTAAAGCTCCAATAACTGATTTTGTTTGGCCACTAGGAGGCAGCGCAACAAGTTGTAAAAACATTTTTTGTCTCTTCTTCCAGAGACCAATGACTACGTCCAGCTGGCTGCCGTCCCCACAGAGTCGGCCACCCACAGCGGGGAGGACGTGGCGGTGCTCGCCCGCGGACCCATGGCCCACCTCTTCCAGGGCGTCAATGAGCAGAACTACATCGCCCACGCCATGGCCTACGCCGCCTGCGTGGGCGCCGACCTCAGGCACTGCCAGGGTCAAACCGAGGACCCCGTGGTTCAGAGCACCGTCGCCAACGGAGCCGGGCCAGCCGGTGTCGAGGTCGCTCTGCTCAGTGCTCTGCTAGCACTCAGATTACTGATGTAAGGTCACTTTTCCGTAGTGATCTCACTCCATATACCACATCTGGGAGGTCAGAGGTCATGGAGGGGAGAGCAGGGTTTCAGCAGAGCGATTGTTAGCCCTTGAACCAGGGTTCTACTGCCCTTTACAGCTTATTAAAACAGAGATAATAAGATTATTAATCACAAACTAAGATATAGTGCTTGGTCTTAAAATTCAGAAAAAGTAATTGTTTAAATCTCGATGAAACTCCAAAATGAATTGATAAGAACCTATCTAATGTAAATTCATCTTGTTATTACTCATTGAATCCCTGTATCAGGACAATAAAGTAGTCGTAGTAGTAGAGTTGCTCTTTTATAAACTGATCTATACATGACATTCATGGCTCCTTCATACAATATATACAAATCAAGATTCGATCAATCAGATCTACAATCGCTGCCATCCTGTGAAAAACTCCAAAACATACATTTTTCTTAATGCAAGAGAAACTTTGTTGTTTTCAGCTTTGTAGCAATACTTTTCCCATCTAATCCAATGGCCTTTTAAAAATGTAGTGTAATGACTAATCATATAGGGAAACTTCATCCCTCATTTATCTGAGAAATGTAATATCAATAGATGGTTTACTCTGGAGAGGATTAGTGTCCGCTTTAACAACAAATTAACTGCCTTCCATTTTCTGCATAACGTTTCTTATGTTTAAAAAAATGCATATCACAGAATACGATTGTCATTGAACTCCGGCTCATTCAACAGGGATAGTTTGCTATTTTTGGAAATAGTTCTCAGCTGATTCGTACCACTCTCATATCTCAGCACTGTAATCATGGAGCTACAACCTGGAGTTTTGGTGACGCATGTCGGCAAAAAATAGTTCCAGTTTGTAACTTCACGTAAAAATCACAACTTCTTTTTGTGAACAGATAAAAAAATAAGAGATCTGACGCTTTAGTCAGTGAGCTTCAGACGTGGATTAGTGTTTATTTTGTAGAGAGCCAGACTAAGTTAGCCTTTTAGTCCCTGCTCCAGGTCTGCATGCTAAACTAAGCTAATCTCCTGTTAGCTTCATATTTAGCATTCTCATGAGAGCGGTATCACTCTTCTCATCTGAAAAGCAAATAAGCACATGTCCCTTAAATGTCAAACTATTCCTTTAATCTATAGGTTTATGTGATGGATTTGAAATATGAACCTATAATAAGTAATTCCGAGGTGATCGCAAACATTCATTTCCTCAGGCTTCACTTTGAAAGAGCTTTACATTTCTTATACATGCATGTTTTCACACCATAATTATATAATTAAATACCTTTTTATATTTGCTCTTTGAAACGACACAGGGTGCTGATATTGTCTCGGCCAATGAGGTTCCAGTCTGTAGAAGCTAATCATTGTCTAACCTTTGATACAAGATGAGTGTTAAAAAAGAAAATGGATTTTTCATTCCTTTGATTCTCTCCAATATCCGCAGTGCTAATTGAGGTCCGTGGCGACTGTCGACATTACTACAGCGATCCATTAATAATGAGAAAAAATATTTAAAGATCACCTATTTTTATCTCTTAGGGTGACAGATTGTAGTAATTATTGTGGACATCTGTTGGGGTTTGGAGTTTGTTAAAATCTGGTTTTTGACTCTCCTTGTACTCATTTAGTCTGGCCGGGGGCCCTCATTTTAGTTTCACATGATCTCATCATTTACACACTTTCAGTCCATACTCATTTATGGATCACATGGTGGAGTGACGCTCAAACAGCTTGAGAGGAGGAGCAGGTGGAGGTGGAAGTTATATTCATGGGGGAGGAAGGAGGCAGCGATCAGGAACAAACAGCTCTTGTGACACAAATAAGAACTTAAAATCATTTTTATTTTTATTATCATACTTTGGAAACAAGGTAAAAAAAATGTTTTAAGGAAAACAATAAAAAAAATGCAATTAATTGAAATTGATATCAAGTTCTAAAAGGTCATAAATGGTTTGCAGAATGTTATTTTGCCATAACAACTAAAACTAAACTCTTTACATCTTTAAACAGAAATCTAAATTAGGTTCTGAATTATATTCTTCTAATTGTTCTTGGTTGGAACAAAGATTCCTCATGGAGATTGGCTTGTTTCCCCCCTCATCTCCTGCTCCATCGCGTCCCCACACTTGCTGCCTCTCCACGGGGCCGGCTGACTCTGGTTTGAGGCCCCCGAGGGGACAGGACGTCTCCTCCTGCCGGCTGGCGACAGCAGTCTGGGTCAAAGCATCCGTCACTCTCTTCTCCTCTTCTGTTTTCACCTCTCAGATGCCATTCGTCCTCATTTTCCCTTCGTGAGGTTTTCCTTTTAGAGGTCTGCAGGATCTCAATCACGAACCTCCTTACTGAAACTCTTTTCCTCTTCTGTTTGACACTGCAGCCTGCGGTTCAGGTACATCTAACACTTTATCCACTGCACCAGAAGTTTGATTCATTTGGTATTGAGCAGGTGGACACATGCTGCAGGAGCTTTCATGTAGAGCTTCAGTGACATTTTATCACTATTGGAATCCGTAGTAACCTGAAATCAGGTTGAACTCAGCTGCTGCTCCACACATCCCACTCTCATCTCACTGCTTTCATCAGCAGATGGAGTTTGATCAGATCTAACTCCATCTGCTGATAAACACTGTAGCTCCAGAAAAACAACAACATTTATGGTCAATTTCTAAAGATAGAAATGAACTTGTAAGAACAGCTTGTGTTGTAAATTGCTAATTAACTGCACAAATAAGGAGCATGTAAAGCAAGTATCCGTAAAAAAACAAACACTTCATTTTTCCATAAACCTTATCTCGTTTTATCTCACAATATTCATTATTAAGATAAGCATGTATTATGCAGTTATCCAATGCACGCTTTACTGAGCATATTTGAAAATGACAAAGGGCTTGAGATATAATTCATCCTTTACCAAATATATAAATATAACATATATTAACCAGGACATTTGGCCATTTATGTATGCTTTTTTTTGTTTGGATTCTATGTTTATTCAAATGGAACTTTTACAAATATTCTTCATTATTATTTAATGCACCTTTTTCCTTGCATCAAGAGAGATGAAGGTTTCAGTTATGCAACCTCTCCACAGAAGGCCCTGCGGCTCTGGTACGAGCATCCCCTCATGTTCTCAGCTTTGCAGTCAATGCACACTGACTGTACTGTACTGCTCAACAGGCTCTCTGCCTGTAGTACATCCTTCCTTCCGATGGCGCTAGAGCACCGGACAAAAGCGCAGCGTGGCTCGGAGAGCTGTGGCTTTCTGCCGCAACTTTCATGTCTTATGAAATGGAAGTTGAGTGCGCATTGCAGGAAAAGAGGAGGTGCAGAGGAGAAGAGTCTTCTGCCATTTAAACTGTAGAATAACAAGAAGATGAGCAAAAACATAACTGTTAATTAAGGTGCTCCACTAATGTTCTCATAATGTCACTGAAGGATGCATTCACAGTGGGGAAAACATCTGTGGCACCAACGACTCCACTGCTGTCCATGTTGGGTCTATCGATCCAAAAGCTCTCATTTGGGCACCAGAGACTAAATATCTTTTAGTTGTGTTGCTGTGCAGCTCTAAGGTGAACTCGGTCTGTTTCCCCTGATCTTATGAATGCTACCAAAGTAGACCTTAATGCAAAGATCACATCTCTGAGGACAATTTATCAACACACATGTTTGTCCCCCAGAGACGCGCAGTCCTGAAAGCATATGTTTTAAAGCACCCAGATATATGTGGTAGACCTTTCCAGGTGTTGACACAGAGCCACACACTGGGGATGGAAAGTCACTGATATGTCATCACTATCGGGGTTCACCCGGTTAGAGGACCGTTTCCATCCTGCTGCTGAGAGTGGGTCGCTCACAAACAGGCCACAACAGACCAATCTCTTTTTCTTTGTGTTCATTTCTCTTGGAGTGTGATGGGCCACTCTGACTGAACATGCATGCAGAGGGAAAGCGTTTCCATGTTTCCAGGTCGTAATACTCTGCTCCCAGCAGACCACATGACAATAAAAACACTGTGCAATAATAGTTAAAATAGTCTGTAAATATTATATTTCAGTTATTGTGTTTTTCTACTGTTTTTATTACTTTTTTTATAATACTTTTTTTTTTCATTTTTTTTATTTTTATCTTGTCTTTCTCTACTATGTCTCTTGTGTGCACTTTACTCTATGCTGCTGTAAGCCTGCACATTTCTCCGCTGCGGGACTAATAAAATCTTATCTTATCTTATCTTATCTTATCTTATCTTATCTTATCTTATCTTATCTTATCTAATAAAGCCCGCAGCTACCTCACACAGTGTGAGGGAGGGAGGATGAAATGGGGTTCTGATGTCCTGACCATATGTTCCTCACATAATTGGACAGTCCCCTTTGATTGCATCGCTGCACAACACCACCACCACCACCACCACCACCACCACCACCACCACCACGGATAAAGCCTGTGGAGGGGGAACAAAATATCTCACCTTCACGCACAAGTAAGGTTTTTTGCACTCTTCTTCTTATTATTATTATTAATATTTAGACCTGTTGACATGTGCAGTGTGTCCCTCGTTTGTTACAATAACAGTTTATATCTAGATGAGAAGACTTGCAGTGCTTTGGGTTGGCAACTTGCTGACTCCGCCTTCTCTCCCCATGTCTGCGGGCATGTAAGGTGACACCAGCCAATCACGTCTCAATCCGCTTCTACCTAGCAGGGGGGTGGGGGGGGGGGACTCTTTTTTTTTTTGTTTTGTATATAAGCAGGTAAGCGTGGGGATTGTTGGATCAGTGTCACCCTCCAAAGCCTCTCTGTCTGACCGGGGAGACCAGAGATCTGTGGTGGTGTGGACTTTGACCAAGCAGTGACCAAGAGGAAGAGGAGGAGGAGGAGGACACCCTGAAGACACACTGAAGACACCCTGAAGACACCCTGAAGACACCCTCAAGACACCCTGAAGACACCCTGAAAAGACACCCTGCAGCAGCCAAGACCAGGAGGAGGGAGACGGAGACCCATGCTGCGCTTTCCATCCTCTGTGGTGCTGAACGGCGGGACTCGACCCTTCATCCAAGAAACTTAAGCTTTAAAAAAAAAAAAAAAAAAAAAAGATATATATATATCTATATATATACAACAAAGCTGCACAAACATTATATATGGATTTGAGACAAGTGAAAATCAAAGAGGAGACAGCAGAGCTCCATAGAAGAGGAGAGTGACCGAGGCTTCCCACCGGTGAGGTACGGGAAGCTGTGCGTCTCTTACGCAGGGATACTGGGGGGGAGAGGGGTGGTGGGTGGGACTGGGAGGGAGGGATGGGAGAAGAGGTTTCATAGATTTCCCTCCTGAAAAAAAAAAAAGGCTCTACATGAAGCTGCGAAAAATGGGCTGTATCAGCTCCAAAGCACCAGTCGGTAAGAGTTGTTGTTTTCCTTTTTCCAACCTGCTCTTCATTAACGCACGCTGGAGGGAGCCTGCATTTATTATTATTATTCCATTTATTCATTTTTCGCATTGTTTTTTTTGTTTTTTTTATTATGCTGCAGCCTTCCTTGTCTGCAGAGGCTAGAGAGTGAATTTGGGTGCTTGAAGTGCTCAGCATGCTGTGTCCCGAGATGCCAGACATATGATGGAGCTGCTGAGTCATATGCACGTATATGAATAAGGATTTATGGAATAACTAAGCATCTAAACTAGTCTATTAGATGATATGTGGTGTTGTTTTTGGGTGCATTTTAGTGGTGGTGGTGGTGGTGGGGAGAGCTCGAAGGGGCTGGTTTCTGCAGCCTAAACATCGCGATGCTTCGAGAGTTGCAAGAAGCTTTCTTTTTTTTTTTTTTTTTTGGTGGTGGTGGAGGTGGTGGTGGTGGTGGTGGTGTGCACCCAGTCAGAGGCAGAGGAGACCGGAGGGGATGCGTTGTGTTTCTAAACGAGCTGCTCATCCAGATCCACGATGGTTCTGACCGCGCTGACCCAGTTTAGTTGCAAGGTAGGACACCTTATTGTGTTGTTGTTGTTGTTGTTTGGTCATTGCTCGTTTCCTCCTTTACGCAAGGGATGGAGCAAAAAAAAAACATTTTTTTTTTTTATTACTCGTTATTTCTAAGAATCTCGGGATAATCTTCTATTTAAAGTAAAATGCACAGATTAGTTGGAAGGAAACGGACTCCATCGAGGCACACACACACACACACACACACACACACACACACACACACACACACACACACACACACACACACACACACACACACATGCAGCAATGCAGCAAGAGCATCACCCGCTTGTTGCCAAGAAACAGGCTCCCTGTTGCCGCCGCATCCTTTTCTCACTCACGGTTGTTTGCACAGGTTGCTGTATGGACTCATACCTGGTGTCCCGTCCGTTCCACCGGCGGCTAAACGTCGTCCTCTACGTGGTACCCCGACCTCTGACGCGACCGTGTGTCTCCCCCCCTCCTGTTATTCATATTGGGTCTCCTCTGTAGCCTCTGGAAAGCAAACCTGCCCCTCATCCATCCATCCATCTATCCATCTATCCATCCATCCATCTATCCATCTATCCATCTATCCATCTATCCATCTATCCATCTATCCATCCATCCATCCATCATCCATCCATCTATCCATCTATCCATCTATCCATCTATCCATCTATCCATCCATCTATCCATCCATCTATCCATCCATCCATCCATATATCCATCCATCCATCTATCCATCTATCCATCCATCCATCTATCCATCTATCCATCCATCCATCTATCCATCTATCCATCTATCCATCCATATCCATCTATCCATCCATCTATCCATCTATCCATCTATCCATCCATCTATATCCATCTATCCATCTATCCATCCATCTATCCATCCATCTATCCATCCATCCATCTATCCATCCATCTATCCATCTATCCATCCATCCATCTATCCATCCATCTATCCATCCATCTATCCATCCATCTATCCATCCATCCATCTATCCATCCATCCATCCATCTATCCATCCATCTATCCATCTATCCATCTATCCATCCATCTATCCATCCATCTATCCATCCATCCATCCATCCATCCATCCATCCATCCATCCATCCATCTATCCATCCATCCATCCATCCATCCATCCATCTGTATGACGTATACGCGCGCTCACTTCTCTTAGTGATGTAAACGTTTTCACACTGTGCTTCCTCCGTCATATACTCTTACAGATCTCCCTCTCTCTCTCTCTCCCTCTCTCTCCCTCTCTCCTCCTCTAATTGGTTGTGTAATCTGTCTCTTGATGAGCATGGCGCCTCGTCCCGTCTCCTTCTCGCGGAGTGCGTAAGGACACCGTGCGTAAAACCCCCCTCTCCTCCACCCTTCAACATAAAGCCACCGTGCACGTTAATCAAGAGTGAGTAACACACAGCGGGGTGATGTATAGCAGCCACCTGTTTGACTCTCATATATCTCTCTCCTGTGTGTGTGTGTGTGTGTGTGTGTGTGTGTGTGTGTGTGTGTGTGTGTGTGTGTGTGTGTGTGTGTGTGTGTGTGTGTGTGTGTGTGTGTGTGTGTGTGACATCACACCGCTGCTGGTTCTGACCCAATTGTGTTGATTCGCTCATAAGTCTCTCAGAGAGCCCTGGAAGACGTGAGTGTGTGTGTGAGAGAGAGAGAGAGAGAGAGAGAGAGAGAGAGAGAGGTATCTGTCTGCAGTTTCCACGACAACGAGAGCTACAGAGAGAGAAGGAGCGTGTGTGCGTGTGTGTGTGTGTGTGTGTGTGTGTGCGTGCGTGTGTGTGTGTGTGAGACCTAAGTGAAATAAATAGATAAATAAATAAAAACACTGCAATAGCTTTGAGGGGTGAAGACACACTTTTGGAGCTGCGGCTCTGTTGTTTTGTTTTTTTAATAAAGATCCCAGTCAGGAGGAGGGAGATTAATTAAGATAAATAAACACGTTGAAACAAATGGACAAATTAGCCACAGATGGAGGACGACAGATGATTGACCGCAGGGGCCTCACAACAGAGCCGCGCCACAAGTTCCAGTCTGTTTCCCCCGTGTCACAAAAAAAAAAAAAGAGACAGAAGAATGAAAGGCTGACCTCTCAGTTTGATCCAGCACATTCATACGCGTCTCGTGTTTCATTTCAGAAAAGCTCGTGTCCATTTAGATCCATAACCCCCATCGCCCTGTCTCTTAAATTGCATCATCGGTCTGGCTCTCTGAATCTTTGCAGCAAAAAAAATCTCGATGACTTGTGCATTGCAGACGTGAATGCCAAAACAAATCATTTCTGTTGAGGTGTGCGCAATAAACCCCGCGGACAGGAGGGGAATGTGGTGACATGTGGGCATTTCCCCTGATGATTAGTTGCTGATGTGTCGCCATTGACCCCCCCCTCCCCCTCTGGGTGTCTTTATTGTACGTGTCTGTCACATTCTGGACATCAATCTGGTGCCATTCATAACACACGTGCGCATCCTTCACTCCTCCAAACAATACTTTCATTGACCAAGGTGGCCTAGATTGGATGATACAATACACCCCCCGGGCATCTGATCTCATCACACCCCATTAAAACGCCGCCTATTGAATTCTGCTGGTGGGGCAACTTGAGCTCGGCGCGCTTAAACGGCAGGTCTTTGACCCGGGTGTGTGTGTGTGTGTGTGTGTGTGTGTGTGTGTGTGTGTGTGTGTGTGTGTGTGTGAGTGAGTGATTGGTCTTGATATTGCACTCAATGTTCGAGATGGGTGCTGGCGACTAATCGAGCGAGTCGGGGAGGAAAGAAGAGCCAGGCACTGACATTTACACACACACACACACACACCACCTCTTAATCTCGTTTTGCAAATCTGATTGTGAAGAGTGGCGAGCACGCGCAGGATTGCACGAGCCCTGGATGTGCATGTGAGGGAGCTTCAGTGTGCGTCGTGGTGATGGGAGCTGTCCAGGTGCTGGAGGGAGCTGTGAGAGGCCCGGGGAGCGCGTCATGACGAGGGCAGCTGTTATTAAAGGTTAAACCCATGTAGTCAACCGAACACTCCTGAACCTGCAGGGAGCTTTTTTCTGTGACATTTGCAGCCAGGTGGTTGCTCAGGGACGTGTTTTGGTTGTGTTTATGAACATCTGATGATGTGTGTTAAACATCAGGGAGGTAAAATACACAGGTGTGTGTGTGTGTGTGTGTGTGTGTGTGTGTGTGTGTGTGTGTGTGTGTGTGTGTGTGTGTGTGTGTGTGTGTGTGTGTGTGTGTGTGTGTGTGTTATACTGCTTCTTTTCCGCCAACAAAAGCAGAACAAACTTCATAAAATATCAAACAGGCTTGGGCTGCTGCCAGGATCTTACCTGCATGACATGGCATGGCTTTTTGAAGTGCATGGAAGTAGAGGGTCCCCCCCCCCCCCCCCCCCCCAACGTTATCTCACTACAAGTCTCTACAGAGAACGCTGCAGTAAAGGGTTAGACTTGTACCACACATGATGAAAAAATAAACTATATTTTAGATTGATAGTATGCAAACACGTTCTGGAAGTGCGTGGTACAAACCTAACGACGCCTTTGAAAGTGACAGCAGCAAACCCCCCTCCGAAATAACATCGAGCTTTACACATATTGATGATGCTGTAAAAAAAAAAAAAGACATCTGGAATAATATCTTTAAGAATTTCCATTTAAATCTTTTTTTCAAATCAAACGGTTCGGTTTTTGCCACACAGTTGCGTTCAAAGACCCTCTTTTATCAATTCTATTTTGGTTGATTACCATTTTTATCCAATGTTTGAATGTGGGGGGGGGGGGGGGGGGACTGCAGTGAGATACGGTCACATTACATTCCCTTATATGGTCATCGCCCCTCAGTGGCTGCCCTGGGGTCCCAGTGGAGGCATGTGTTGGTTGGCATGGTGAATGCAACTTTGCTCATAAAGCAACACGTAGTTGGTTCTTCTTGCTCCAGTAATAATAATAATAAATAAATATTATGAAACAACGTTTTTTTTCCACATTAAAGTGGAAGCATTGTTGTCATAATATTCATTTTTATTTGTTTATTTTGGAGCGAGAAACGTAACGCTGGGCGACTATGAGTTTTTTTTAAATATAATTTGTTCGTTTGCTGTTATCTTCACGTGGCTCTCTTCCTCCTGACAGTGGCCATTGACGGTGCGTTGCGCGTGGACTGGAGCGCGTCGAGCTCCCTGTCTGAGCTCACGCTTTTGGGGAACACGCGGACCAGCTTGGCGCGCAGACTGATTCTGACAGCACCTTTGGGCGCTCTGGACTTCAGCGAGGTGCCCTTAACACTCTTTTTATGATGGGGTTCAGATTGGTCTGGTAAATTAGCTTAGATCACTTTGGCCTCGTGCATAGCTGTTGGTAACTTTTATTATATAATTAAAACAATAGGTCACGTTTCTAAGTGTTTTTTAATAGATAAAGATGATTCAAATTAAGCAAATGAGGCGTTCAAGTGTAAGGGTGCACCTCTTTTTTTTATGCCTATAGTCTTTTATGACAATAAAAGGGTTAATTAAGAATCTAGATTTCTGACACAACTTCAAGGTGATTTAAGGTAAACTGTCCTAAAGAATCCAAAACTCCATCCTCACCGTCTAGTGGGCTATAAAGGACATCATCATTAAAAGATATTACAGATTTAAAGTCTACACAAAGCTTATATGATCCAAATAATGAATAGGCAACTGAAAACAATCCCCTATTGTGGAAACCATATCTAAATAATAAAAAAATGATGTTAAATAATTGAAATTTCAGTCATAATCATCTAATATATAACTGATAAATGGCTTTTTACTGTGATGTTTAATTGAGCCTGCAGTATTGTTTTACTAACTTCTTGTCTCTGTAGACATTTATATATTTATTGTTACACAGATTATTGGATGTTCTCTGAATACCACCATCATCCTCGTGTGTTATCACCTAGTCAGACGGCGAGCAGATATATAAACCTAATCAAAGATGACTGGTCTCTAAGTAATTCGTCACACGAAGCAGAAAATTATTTTCTCAACCCTTTCCAAGGTTTGATAATTACCTTATTAATGTGTGTTTCAACCCCTGGAGTTCTTTCTCCATTTTAGCTTTTCCATTAATGTTAACCACTTAGTTTCTAATTATTTGCAAGCCATTCAGCTTAATTAGCAATTAATTTTGAATTTTTGGGGTTTTAAATGGATTGTCAGTGTGAGTGCAATCTCTATTTAAGAGATTATTAGACTGATTGAACCGCTAGTTCACATATGCATGGATGGATCAAACAGCTGTGAGATGCTTACATTCTTAAGTGGCTCCCATAAATGCTTATTTGACTTCAAATGCACAGAGGAAACACATTTTCTTTTCCCACTGGTTGCACCAGAGTTTCTGACGCAGTTCATTCTGGGGTTTCATTCTGCAAAGGCAGACCGACAGCATACTCTTAAGATATGAGATGAGAAAAGAAGAGGTTTTGTTAGACTGGTGGATCCAAAAGGAACCACTATAATCTAAGAAGAAAAGGTGTTCTGCTGCAGTAACCAAACAGTTAACCTTTGCTTCCATAAATTCTGGAGCAGAAGTTAGCTGGATGCTTACAGTTGGCACAGAGATGATGATGATGATGATGGTGTAAATGAGGATGCTGAGTCCACCATGCTTTCTTTTATCCGCCAGTGCGCTCCATCTGGGTGTGAGTGTGATGTGTTGCAGTGAGCCAGCCAGGCGACGATTAGCAGCGCCTAAGTGATCCATTATGAAACGCAGCCTCGCGCTATTCGCTTCCACGCCACTCAGGCCTGTTATTGAATAGTGGGCGCTGTGAGGGACGGGGGGGGGGGGTTTGGCTGCATCTCCTAATGCTTCACACTTCAGGCACCCCATAAAAGAAGCATCTGCTGCATTTTGGTCAGATTTTCTATTAGGAATCACATTTTCCCCGGCCTCATACTTAATGCCACCAAAGAGATTCATTTTTAGCAACGGTGATGCAAATGCCTCGTCTCTGATGCTCCCTGTCAGCTGTGGCACCGCCGAGCAGCGACGTCTACACCGAGTGGAAGCAGGAAGGCACGTGCAGGAGTTATTAATTTGGCTGTTGTGGGCCGTCGGTTGGCGCTCTGAGTGTGTGACGTCGGCAGCGAAAGAGGCAGCGTGGGGAGGAATTGTTCCATGGTGACCAGTTGCCATAGAAATGTTCCCTTTGTGGGGAAAAGTTGAGACGAGAGAGAGAGAGAGAGAGAGAGAGACATAGCATGTCGAAGGAAGAGGCGGCTGTTCAGGTTATTTTCCACCTGGGAAGCAGATATCACGCCAATCTGTTCCACTGAATCATATCATTTTGGATAATGACTTCCACATGTGTGTGTGTGCAACAGAAGAATGTGCTTCTGAATAAAAAGGCAACAGACACAATACATCTGCACCGTTGTGTTTTGCGTTTGATGTTTAAAAAATACAAAAAAGGGTATTTGACTCATCAGATATTGTTAGTAGACACAAAATGGATCTCTGCTGTGCTGTTACCTTAATCACCTTCAAAAAATAAAGCAATAAATGCGTCTTAGCCACTTATGAAACCCTTTGGTGTGCTGTTTATTCTCAGAAAATACTAAAATCCTTGAGAAAAGCTGCGGCACAGCAGTCAAACTGAAGAGCTCGGTCTGTTTTTCTGAGTGCTGCTCCTCTGTGTTCGCTCTGCTGTTCAGTAGGGCAGTGGGGGAGCAGAGCAGGGAGCCAGTGAAAGAGTAACTGAACACTGAAATGTGTTTTTAAGCTCTAAACTAAATGATTTAACTGTACAAATTTTTCCAAATTGCAAAAAAAACGGCATTTCATGCTCGAAAATGGCTCAACATCCGATCTACTGTTTTTAAATCAGCCCTAATCTTGCAACTAATCCTCATGCAAAGGTTTGTGTAATTTCTTAACAAAAGTTTCTCATTTTTTTGTGCCTTTTTACTACAAAGGTCCAGTGCCGGTTTCTCCTTGTTACATGCGTACAGTCTTTTCAAATCAAACTCTTGTCTTCAAAGGAAACAACTTAGTGAGGTTTAGGAAAAGATTGTCTTTTGGGTTAAAATAACTACAGAAGTGCTGTTACTGAAGTAGGCAATTAAAACAACAAATAAGCATCCCCTGCTTTATGGTCTGTTTGACTCTAAATGGAGCATCATTTACTAAATGAACATCATGCTGTATTGAAGAAGACTTGAAACTAGAGATTGAGACCATAAACTCATGTTTACAATGTTTACTGAGGGAATAAATCAAGAGAGAAGTAGAGTCATTTTCTCATAGACTTCTATACAACCAGAGGAGTCGCCCCCTGCTGGACAGTAGAGAGAATGCAAGCTTAAGACACTTCAGCATTGGCTTCACTCTGCAGAATCAGACGTTGCCGCCTGCTTTGACTCAGATCTGTGGTTTTAAGTACACTTTAAGTGGAGCTGAGAGACCAGGCCTATGGACCCAGTTGTTTTTTTATAAAGCTCATACTGATACATTTGGAAGTAATGCTTGAATTATGACAATTTGTCCCTCTTATCTTCAGATATCATAAGTTGTCTTTCCAAACTTTATTCTTATCAGGATATAAATGTCTTTGAAACAGCATTAACATTATTACTACTGGAAAAAAAAGAATCACTTTAGGGGCATTAAGCGGAGTGAGGGGGAGTTTTTCTGTCGGACATCCCTGAAGATGTATAAAATCCTCCCACAACACACTGATAATATTTCTCCGGACTACTATTTGAAAACAAATAAAACATATTCAGCTGTGGGTGGAAAACATTAACTGCCTCTCTGACATCTGATTTTTTTAATTAAAGACCGACGCAATATATCTCTCTAACCCTCCTGGAGGGCATGTGCCACATCGCCTCCAGATTATCCTCCCTCTGATCTGAGAGCTGCTCTGCGGCACAAGAGGATTATCTCGCCTCGCAGTGTTGGCTGATACCGTCGCAGGCTCGGGATTCCCCCTCCGCTCTTGCAGGGCCCTTCTGACGGATCATTTTCGTTGTTTGTTTGTTCCTCGGCTGGTATTTTGTTGCTATTAAGTGGAATTGACAGGACAAGGTCAGGATGATGCTGCAGATACATGCAGATCAGATGTGGTTTGTGTTGTATTCTGATTCATTAATGAAAGATTTAAAGTGGTCCTATTATGCTTTTCCACTTTTTCCCTCTCCTTTAGTGTGTTATATATATTTTTGTACATGTAAAAGGTCCGTAGAGTGTAAAACCTGAAGTCCACGTCTAAAAGGGGTTACCCTCCCCCTCAGAAGCTCCTGAGCTCCTGAAATGGCTCCATTGAATTCTCTCCTTCACCTCTGTAACTTTATGAGGTCATAATGTTACTTTATGAGGTCACAATGTTACGGAAGTCACGTAAAACTCCTTCCGGCTAGTTTGGCCCTCAAACAACAAAAGAGAGAGACGGAGCTGGAGCTCCAGAGGAAGAGCTTTTGAAATGTGGAACGTTGACTAATCACAAAAGAGCGGACTAGCTGACCAATCAGAGCAGACTTTAGTTTCTGGAGGGAGGAGCAAGCGCTACAACGGAGCGTTTCAGAGAGAGGGTGAGAAGAGGTGCTGCAGGACAGAATGATGAGAAAAACCAGGCGGACTATGAGCATTAATGCATGTAAACATGTTGTAACTGTAACATGAGATAAAAATATGCACCCGGAAAATAGCATAATAGGGCCTGTTTAAGTTCAATATTACTCCTCAACTCAAATACTTCTCTTTTCTATTACTGTGTGGCTCTTTTTTCTCGGGATCCAAGTTGTTTGTCCAAATGAAAGCAGGTGAAACTGGAGCTGGACACAGTGTACCTGTTAAAGTCCTCAAATTGCTTGGTCGGCCGAGTGTGCTGACCCATATTGAGTAGCAACATGGTGGCGTCAGCTCGGCGTGTGGCCTTTTGGTGTTGACGTGACTAGTTCCCACGTGAGTACAGGTAGGGCTATAAAAAGTTAGCAGACAAAGGGACTTGTCAACACCCGATACTCCCTTTGTGGTTTGACTTTACAGAGCAGATGGATTTGATGGTGGACAGACAGGAAGGAGGGGCGGTCTGTCTTTTGTCTACTGTCTGGTTCTGTTAACTCACTTACCTAGCTGTCTAGACAGAGCTTTAGCAGTTTCCTTTCCAAGAAGTTTTCATATATATAATTACTTGTATATTATTCAATGCATTAAAAAAAAAAAGCCACATTTGGCGCCACTGGAAAGATCCACTTGACTCAGCTCAGCTAATGTGCAAACATATAGCAAATTATCTAGAACCAGAGATACTTCCTCTTCTATCCATGACTTATTATCTGCAGCTGTATATTCTTTGGTCGTAACTTGAGGAGAGTCAGCTCAGTTACCCGAACAAACTATTAGTATGCTCATTAGCCAGCAGGCTAATTTAGCAAACCCCTTTAGTTTACACACGGCTGCAACTAACCAATTAGTATCAATGACTCGTTTTCTAACAGCTTTTGTTTCCACTCTTCTACGTGCGTAATTATGCAAAACAGATGTGTTTACAGTAAGACAACAGCTGAACAGATGTTAGGTCATAATTATTAGGAACTTTGAAGGAATAGCTGAGCATTTTTCGGTTGTCAAACAAGTCTTTGTCTCCGCTTGTTGCCTTACAACCTCCCGGGGCCAACAAGAAACCAGGAAGTCGCTACGACCAGCTGAGAAATAGTCCTACAAATATTTCCCCCCGTTTTTACATGTTTTTGTTATTGTGTGTTATTGTTTTCATCCAACATGCGGTAGGAAATAAATAAGTGTATTTCCCAAAATGGTCAACTTATTATTTTACATGCTATAACAAGCTACATAACCAACACATTCTCACTCCACACTTGCTCAGTGGCTCAATTTTTGGACATGACAGGGACAGCTTGACAGTTTCCTCTTGTTAGTGTCTTTCAAAATAAAAGTCTGTATTCACAGGAACCTCACATTTCCGCTTGTTACTTGCAAACATTGTCCTTTCAAAATAAACTTCCAAGTAGGTATACTTAGCTTTAAGTTTACTTACCCAACAAAACTACTTGGTTATGTTTAGGCAACAAATTTAGTTGTATAGCTATGGAAAAGGTTAAAATACGTATGTTTGTTGCCTAAAATAAGTACTCTTGTTACGTAACTGGCGTTAGTTAGGCAAGAGATAAGATTAGAAAATTGTTTATTTGTCCCACATTGTGGAAAATTTGCAGTATTACTGTATTAAAGGGAAAGTGCATCAAAAAGAGGCATCGGTAAAAACAAAACAAGTATAATAAACAAGTGAACAGTAACAAACAAAACAACATATAATAACATATTCTCTTAGACTGACTGAATGGTTGAGTCCACATTATTGCACATATGAAATAGGAAAGGAGTTAAGTGAAAAAACTAAGGTAAAATAAGTCAACGTTCAACAGTGGTCTCCTGGGTGAAAGTCCTGTGCTTGTTTGACCCCTCCCACCAGCCATACATGGACTTTCTCGCGTCCGTGCTACTTACGCTAACGGGTATCAGAAGCCTGGGGGCACCAACCAAGCGGCGGTGTTTGAGGAGATAAACATAAGATTCGGTTTGTGTGCGTACCTGCATGCACATACAAGCGTGGTTGTTGCAAAACAGCTTGTATGATTAAAAACATTGCTAGGTGTGTAAAGAGAGAATTCTTCACTTTCCAAGGCCTCAAAGTACACTGAAGTGCTGTGAACAGAGGCGTCCCCTCTCTCTCAGTGAAAACACAACACTGGGTTCTCCGCTGAGTCACCATCTATTCAGACGCCGGCTCACATTCATGCTGAGCTGAGCTACTGCACCAGTGTTTTCCCCTGAGTCACACTTCTTTTTTCTTTTTTTTCTTGTCGTTTCAGGTGAATGTTGATGACACCGTTGAAATGTTACCAAAATCAAGAAGAGCTCTCACCATTCAAGAGATCGCTGCGTTAGCGAGATCTTCCCTGCATGGTGAGTGTGAGACATTTAACCTAATAGCTCACTAGTGCAGTTCATCTCAAACGTTAAACTGTAGCGTAACCCCTTGTTTTATCTATTGCAGGTATTTCCCAGGTAGTGAAGGACCATGTGACAAAGCCTACAGCCATGGCTCAGGGCAGAGTGGCCCACCTGATAGAGTGGAAAGGCTGGTGTAAGCCCATGGACACTCCAGCAGCCCTGGAATCGGACTTCAACTCTTACTCGGACCTCACTGAGGGAGAGCAGGAGGCCCGCTTCGCTGCCGGTAAGACCTTTTTGTTTATCAAATAAATATTACAGGAGAAAAAAAAAAGAATGTGCACAGATGAGTTGAAAACAAACACACCGAAGAGATGACTCACCGACCTAGGGCAAGAGAGCTTATGAGAATAAAGATCACAGAAGAGATTCCAAATAAATGAAAAAGCATAGTAACCAAAATGTAAACACTTGTAAAAAAAGCAGCAGATCAGTATTTATGTCATGATCATTAATTACACTCAATAACATTTAAGGTGTAGCATTAGTAAACAGAGAATTTGCAGAATTTAGCATTAAAAAAAGCAACTTATTTACCCCCATTTAAACCTGCCGTTAACATGCATGCTCACAGGGTTTAGCGGTCCACATCTGGTTGGGGGTTTTGTTTTGGTTCACACTGTGTACAGACCTCAGCAAGGTGTGAATGCAATCTGTACATCATTAGAAAGCACTCCAGTGTATTAGTATGGAACACATAGGAGACATTTATGACTGCACCGAAAGCTGGGTTCTTCTAGTACATACTGCTGCTGCCCTTACAAAGTGTGTAATGTTTTCATGCAGTATGCATTCCATTGGGGACATACATCTATCTCATAACTCTGACCCTCTTGCTCATAAATCTGCAGGCTGTCTTGCAGGCTGCAGGCTGCAGACATCATGGTATTTGCACACTGCATTTGTCATAGTATGCATTGGGACATATTAAATATGTGTCTGGCATACTAAATAGTATGGTAGTATGGGTAATGGAAGGCATTTAACAGCAGCGTCCCCCAGTATGATTCTGGCTGTGGACTTCAACAGCATGTCATATCCCAGTCTGTTGTCCATCACTATCTTTTAAACCCTGGATCCTACACTTCCCATCATGCATTCACCATTGCATCTTTCAAACACCACATCAAACAGCGTGCAGCTTCTTTCTGTTTCATCAAATCTGTTGTCTTTTAAGCACAAACTCCGATAACCCTGATTACATCACAATGCCATTAACACGTTTATATTCTGAGATCCGCCCAGGATGTCAGAATAGGTCACCTCATCTTCTCTGATCACAGCGCGGGCAGAACCGAGATAACGAGATCACTTGTTAATACCGGGTGATAAACCCAAAGGCCCATGATTAGATTAGTTTTCATAAAGATAGAGTTTACAGATACAGATCGCATGTTGAGTGCAGGTGTAAGTGTTTGAATCTGCAGCATCATTCATCTGTGCTCACCCACAGCTCACCTGTCTCCTCTTATCTTTACTCACTCTATTGATTTTAAAGTTCCTCCCTGCCCTCGTTCCTCTCTGCCCCCCCCCCCCCCCCATTCTCTCGCTCGCTCTCCCTGCAATGCAGACTCTCAAGGTTAATTTGCACAGTAAGGTTTTGCTCCTGGCTATAGTGCCACCATGACTGAGCGATTTTTCCTCCGTGCCTCATCTGTTCTCCTTTCTTTTTTTCTTTTTTTTCCCCCGTTTCTCTTTTGAATGGTAATATTTACATGACTTTGGTTGGGGGTAGTGGTTTTGATGTGACACTGTAATGCTGACCCAAGCACCCTGTTTTTATAGGGAACACAAAATAGTTCCGTAGCTCTATAGATTGAAGGACAGATTTATGGTGTAGTCACATGACCTACAGTAGTTTATTCAGCTTTGCTTCATTGTAAATGGTGCATTAACGAGGTGTTACCCGAGCAAGATTTCTGATGCTCTGCACGCTCTTTTCTTTTATTCAGCATTCTTTGATTAGCATGCAAAGGTTCAGGTGACGTTTGTGTAGCGCCTTTTTAGTCTTCCGACCACTCAAAGCACTTTACACTACATGTCAACATTCACCCATTCACACACACATTCATACACCGATGCCACTACGCATAACTATGTGCACTACTATGCGTTATACTTCTCCTTGTCTCTTCAGCTTACATCATCGTGCGTCCATTCCATCAGGGAGCCAGTTGTGCTGACTCCTTTATTTGTATTTTTTCTGTCACCTCTCTCCTTGTAGTCCGGTGAGGGCGTAACTGCGTGAATGTCAGCGAGCATGTTAGCGTATAAAGTGAGCATGTGGGAATGTGTGAAGTGAGAAGTGTTTGGTGTGTGTGCACGAGCTAGTTACGGCAGTGTGTGTTTGTGTAGGAGGCATCCTGAGAATTGTAAATGCAGGTGGGGTTGTCCTATTGATGGACTGACTTCTGCCAACACACACACACTCTCTCTCTCTTTGAAGGTAATCCTGCAGTGTCTCTCCGTCGAGCATGAAACTGGCTGCCAAACCTTGACCGAAACAGAGAGAGGCTTATGTCACTGTGTGTGTGTGTGTGTGTGTGTGTGTGTGTGTGTGTGTGTGTGTGTGTGTGTGTGTGTGTGTGTGTGTGTGTGTGTGTGTGTGTGTTTGTGTTTGTGTGTGTATGAATGAAAGAGTGTGAGGGAGACAATCTGTTGAAAGTACATCTGTGGAGGTGTGTGTATGTGTGTGGCTCTATTCCAGTTTCTGGTGCACCGTAGTGTAGCAGAGGTGTTTTTGTGGCCTGAGCAAATTGGCAAATTGGAAATTGGCATTAGGTTTTTGGGGAAAAGATGCCGTTGCTACAAGTGACAGCCCAATCTAACGACCCTGCTGTGGTTTATATTCAGCAGCAGGAGCATGGGCGGATGATTTATGAGACGATGTTCCACTGGGTTCAGACATGTAGAAGGCTGCACCACCTCTTCTAGAAGACTTTATAGTTGTTGAGCCTCTTTTGGTTGTTGTTTTGTGTCTCTTTGTAGCCGTTACGCGTCTCTATGTGGTTTTATCTCTTTTATGTCTCTTTGTTCTTGTTTTAGTATTTTTGCAGTTACATATGTCTTTGGTGGTTTGTTGTCTTTTTAATTCCCATTGTAGTCATTTTGTGTCTTTGTAGTCATTGTGTGTCTCTTTGTGGATGATTTGAGTCTCTTTATAGTTGTTAAAGGGCTCTTTGTGTATTTGTTGTGTTTCTCTGTGGCCGTTTTAATTCCCAGTGTAGTCATTTTGTGTCTTCGTAGTCATTGTGCGTCTCTTTGTAGATGATTGGAGTCTCTTTGTAGTTGTTTAAGGGCTCTTTGTGTATTTGTTGTGTCTCTTTCTAGTAATTTCGAGTCTCTTTGTAGGCATTTTGAGTCTCTTTGTACTTGTTTTGTGTCACTTTGTGGTTATTGTGTGTCTCTTTGTAGTCCGTTTGTGTGTGGTTGTTTTATGTCTTTTTGTGGTCATTTTGAGTCTTTTGTACTTTTTTGTGTCTCTGTGTATTTATTATGTGTCTCTTTGTCGTCAGTTTGAGTCTCTTTGTTGTTAATTTGCCCCCATTTCATAGTCGTAAGTCTCTGTTGTAGCTTTTTGGTCTCTTTGTAGTTGTTTTATGTTTCTTTATTGTCATTTTGCATCTTTCCCTCGTTCAGGTTCAGGTTCAAGCTCGGTTCAGGTCAGGAGTGGGCCTGTGCCCGATTGGCCCACTTGAGTATTAAATCCATGTGCAATTGTTACTGTTAGCTTCTAACCCTCTGAATATTTATAAAGAAATATAAGGGCTGACAATTGGGACTTCAATGCCTGGCAGTATGTATATGCTATTTGTATCAGGTATTGAAGATCTGAATAAAATGTTTTTAGCTTGTATTTTGCCATGCAAGTAAAAAAAACTGCAAACCACTGTACCATGCACAGCCAAACTCTGTCTCTCTGTAGTGCACAGTATCTCTTTATCCCCATTTCAGACGTTTATATGTGGAGCATGCGGGTCAGTGACATAAAAAAGTATGTATGCAGGTGAACACCGTCTTTCATCCTGAGGTAAAGGAATTAGAAAAAGGTTTTCAAAGGAGAACTAAAGAGCAGCCTGCCGGAGGATATGCCCAGTGTTTGTGAGGAAAGTTCAGAGAACAGCTACAGTGGAGGATAAATGGGAGCATCGATCTCTCTCTCTCTCTCTCTCTCTGTGGGAGACAACGCATGAATACTGAGCATTGACCAAACACAGAGAGAGAATCAGAGTCAGAGAGAGAGAGAGAGAGAGAGATAGAAATCAAAATGAGAAGTGAGGGACAAGGCCGAAAGATTGCATGGGTGAAAGAGAAGAGAGCGGTTTAGGAATGAGGAGAGTCAGGTGAGTCGATAGAGCGTTTTATTGAGAGAGACGATTGGAGGGAAAGGCATGGAGAGAGAGGATGAACGGGGAAGAATACAAAACAGATAGATTCAACGCAAGTAAACGAGGCTGAGAGCAGGAATAAAGAGAGAAAAAGAGGAAAGAGAGAAAGTCTTTACTCTCTGATTGGCCGGCCGCTGATTGGTCACTTGGACCTTATTGGTTCTGGTTTATGCTGAGACACCTCAGCCAGACACACACACATTGATGTCCGGTCTGTGGCCTTACATATGTGTGTTTTTTTGCAAAATATGGTGATTTAATATCATAGTAGCGAGGGCAAATAACCACTACAGGAACACAGCTACCGATAAACTCTTTTTTCTAACATAATGACGTGAAACACATTGTTGATAGGATTACGCCTCAATAGCTACAAAAGCTGCAAGCTACTGTTTACAAACTACAAAAAGCAGTTGAAGTGGTTTTCTACAGATACATGCACAGTCGGATAGATAAACCTTGTAAATACAGTGTAGCTATGCAAACAGTTTTATCACACCAGGTTTTTATTTCTGCAATAAATCCAATAAAAGTCTGTGAAGCATTTCATTTGTGTTCAGCCTGTATCAAAAAAGGTATTGATTTAGCCATGTGGTCATTTTTTGGGCTATTGGACAGAGGTGCATTTAATACTATGTCCCTATCATGGATGTAAGTGGGGTGAACAAAACCGTAAACAGCCAACACTGTAAATTCTCAAAGACTGTCTGGGGTCTTCATGTCCTTAAGTTAGAGACAGGCTTTTATTCCTTACTATCACGGTTTTTTGTAAGAGCAAACATGTCACTGCATGTTCGCACTAAATCAACACTTCCTGCAGATTTTTTACAGAAGAGAAAATGCAAAAAAAATAATCAGGTTGTGTTGGATTTCATTGACAGTAGATTAGTATGGATAGACAAAACAAAATGAAATCAAAATACAAAGACAGATAATGATTTGGTAAATGAAATATTTCTGTAAAAAGACAATCAGATATTAGCAGATTAGTAAATATGACGTTAATCTGTGTTTGGAGATTGTTAAATTTACTTCGTGAGCCTTTATGCTACAGGCGACACCGCTCTGCTCATCAATACAATAATCATCGTCCTGTCAATACTGATTACAAAGTATTTGTAATCGGCGTTACAGTGAGGTTGTCTGGGCTTTCGTAGGCTCGTCTATATGCTACTTCCTCTGCAGAAAACGCAACCTGCACAACAACACCATCACCATCAAACACCGCCATCTTTAAGTGCACCAGCCTTAACGACCACTAAAAGAACTTACTGGCTGTAATGGGAATGCTGTCTCCGTCCAGTCTAACACTAACGCTGAGGCACTTTGTCTCTCACACAGACCTGCCAATCAAACAAACAGATACACAACATGAATGCCCAATGGACCGCTGGCGCCTTGTTACCATGCCAACCAAGTATTTTTGTGTGTTCACGTGGATCTTATGTGTGTATATCTATTTGTGTGTGTGTGTGTGTGTGCAGGTGTGGCAGAGCAGTTTGCCATAGCGGAGGCGAAGCTGAGGGCCTGGTCGTCTGTGGACGGCGACGAGTCCAACGATGACTCATATGACGAGGACTTTCTGCCTGCCAACGAGCCCACCACACAGAGCACAGGTACACACACACACACACACACACACACACACACACACACACACACACACACACACACACACACACACACACACACACACACACACACACACACACACACACACACACACACACACCTCTACACCTCAGTGTCCGTGGTAAAGCTAAATCCCATTTATTTCCTCCACATTGTCCCCCTCCTTCCTAATACCTCACCCATCCCTCTCTCTCCGTATCCTTCATTGTCCCAGTGCCCTAGTTTCCATCCTCTCCCAATCTTTTTTTTTTTGTTCCTCAGCGCAATTTGATATCCCTCCTGCAACTTTAATATCATTTCCTTTGCTGAGGAGACAGTGTCTGTGTGAGGATGGTGTGTGAGCGGGTTATAAATACACAGAGTGTATTCGACCATGTCTGTCTGTCTGTCTGTGTGTGTGTGTGTGTGTGTGTGTGTGTGTGTGTGTGTGTGTGTGTGTGTGTGTGTGTGTGTGTGTGTGTGTGTGTGTGTGTGTGTGTGTGTGTACACCGGAGCTTTCATCTTGATTACACTGATACACCAATAACCTGAACTACAGCTAATGACATTCTGCTCAGTGTTGCTTCTCCGTCTTCATCCGTGGCTTCTTACCTTCTGGTAGAAGGCCATTTAGTGAATGGAGTTTCAAACGAGCCATGCCTGTACACCATATTAATCAAATCTACTCTTCTGAATGAGGGCACATTATTTAAAACTTTGTGGTTCTGCAAAAATCTGCAAAATCAAAGATTGTAATTCAGTTGTCTATCACATCACTTTTTAGATGTTGCAGCTGGTTTCATACAACTACTATTACAAAAAATAAATCTTATATTGGATTTGATTCGACTTTAAAAATATATATAACATTCTTTCCTTTTCTCATGATTTTCCACTGCTGCTGTTTTTCCTTCTTCTCATTGACATACTTTGATAAATACAACGGTATACTCAAGGCTTTGTAAAAGGTCTGTTTGTGGGACCTGTTACCTTGAATTGTCTATTTGTTTCTTTTTTAAAATGAGGTATTATTGATTTTATTTTCAGTTTCAATTTAGAAACCCAGTTGAGCTCACTTTACATTCAGTTTCCATTCAACAAAACATTTTTAAGGCCTAACAAATGTGTTGATGGATATTTCCGTCCTCATTAATAACCTGTAAATCTTTTAAAAAATGTATCTTTTTAAAACTTGCATCCCTACATTTCTTGCGTTACTGCCGCCAACTATCGATGTGTGGAAGAGCGTGAAACGTTGTCCGGCACAATTGTTAGTAAAGCATGTTTTGCTCTATAGCGCCACTTGTGGTCAAAAACTCCTTAGGGTACCTTTAAATAAGTAAAAGTATAAATAAAGACTAGTTTTTTACCACTCGTTGAAATAACAGTTTCATCTCGTATTTCTTCTCTCATCGTTGTTCTTGTGTGTTCCATTCCCTCCAGATGTGTCATCATATCCGCCCTACTTGAAGGACCTGATCCACAGCCAGCTTTGCCAACACCTGGGCCTGCGAGGGCCCTGTGGCGAGGGTGGAGGAGGCGGCGGAGAGGGCGGTGGCAGCGGAGAGCCCTCCCCCACGGCGGGCTCCCCGGACACCTTATGCTCCAGCCTCTGCAGCCTGGACGAGCAACACCCGCTGCTGCGCGACCTGGGCGGCCACCGCGGCACCCACTCCTACAGCAGCGCCGCCGAGCTCGCCGCCAAGATCCTGTCGGCGCTGCAGGGAGGGGAGGAGCTTCTGCTGGCCCGGCTCCAGCGGGCGGCACAGAGCGGGCTTGGCGGCGGCGGTGGCGGCGGCGGTGGCGGTGGCGGCGGCGGGGACTCCGGGTTCCACAGCCTGGGCGGAGGTGGGCGGGGCATCAGGCCCTGCGGGGGTCAGGACTCCCCTTGCTACTCCATGTCTTACTCTGAGACGTACCTGTCACCCGGCGAGGACGACGACAGCACCTGCAAGGACTATGAGAGCACCGTGTGCCAGGTGGAGGCCGAGGGCAACCCGCCTGCCTACGACCCCCGCAGGAGGGTCTCCGATGTGGCCTCCTCCGGGGTGGTGTCTCTGGACGAGGAGGACGAAGAGGAGGAGGAGGAGGAGAGGGCAGCAGAGCCAAACGACAGTGTTTAACCCCTCCGAGATCTTCAGCGGGGTTTTTCCTTCTTCTTTGTTTTTGTTGCAACGACCTCCCCTCTCCTCCATGGCGTTTGAAAAGTTTGAACTGCCGCGCATGCTGTTTTTTTCCCGCCCCTTCGCCCCTCTGACTGAAACATAAATCATCCGTCTTTGCCTTACTTGCAACATTTCAACTCCCCCCAAACTCGTGACTGCTTTGTCCCCATTCGATGTATCGACTCTATTTTTCTTTGAAGGCGTCCAAACAATCTTTTTTATCAGTGTGAGAACTGGACAGCGGTCCGGTGACAGTACTCGGCCTCCGTCTCCGTCCCTACCGGCGGAGCGACTGTAAAAAAACGGACGCCACCGACGGAACGACCGAAACGAGTCCGAAACTCCGACTTATCTCTGCATGTGTGTTGCAAGTGCTGAAATCGACGGGCTGAGGCGGTCTTGAGCACGGTTTGCCATCTCAGCCGTTCTGCATAACCCCCCACAGCATCCCCAGCGTCTCTCAAGGGAGGCAGGGTTGACACTGCATCCTGGGACCTACCCTTACCTCCTTCCCTCCCTCTCTCTCTCCCTCCCCCCTCCTCCTTTGCAAGAGACAAAATAGCATCCTTCTGGGCATGGCTTGCTGAGTATGCCAAACTATCTAATCCTGTCACTACCAATTATGAGCGAATGCTGGAATGTCTTCAAAGTGACAGGACATAGTATGTATTTTAAAATAACAACGTTTATAAAAGAAAAAAAGATTTGTCACAAATGATATAAAAAGAAATGATATGCTTTTATTGTACTAGTTTTCTATCACTCAAACATGTTGTTGTTCACATTATTCCAAACATCATTATGATGGACATCTGACATAATGATCGACTATAGCTACTGGATATTTTTAAAGGTTCTGTGGATTCCTTCATGGGAAGACACAAGAGCTTTGGTTGTCTTAAAAAAAAAAAAAGTACTCAGCAGCGACGACAACAGACGTTGTTCCTGAAGTGACCGTTAGGCGATCGGCAGAAAGTGGCGGAAGAAGACAGAGAAGTTTTTTTTCCTGTGAAGAGACGAGTTGCATCGGAAGAGTTTTCTATATTTTTGTATGCGTTGTCTTGCTTTGATCTCTTTGCCTACGCGGCGTGCCAGTGTATGTGGTTTTTTGCACGAAGCTAATGTGGCTATAGATTTCTCCTTTTCTTCGTTATCACTGTGTGATATAGTTTACTGGGAAAAAAAAGAAAATAACAATACAAATGTGAACAAAAAAGTTTTTATTTGACTTTTTCTTGATTTCAAAAGAGGATACTGTGATACGGTTTGTTATTGCATTTGTCATGATCCTCATGAAGAGCTCGTTTTGTTTGTTCTTTCAAAAAAATTCTCAAAATGCTCTTCTTTCTTTTTCCTCTCATGTTAACTCCTTTCTATTCAATACTTTCCCTTCTTTCTTTCTTTCTTTTTTTATATGACATTTGCAAAATGTCATTGTTTATGTGACACATGAAGAAACTCCCATCTCCATGGTGACATGAGGAGCCCTGTTGAGGTTCTCCCAGAGGGACTGTCATTCATACAACTCAGGAAATCCCATTGGATCAGAGCATTACCCATAACACCACTTGTCTCTCATCCTCCGTGAGTGCGCTTGCGTGCGTGTGTGTGTGTGTGTTTTTTGTGAGTTTGTGTAGAAAAAGCCTGGTGTGCGTAGTTATTTTCTACAAATAATTAAAGCACAGATTCAGCCCCCACATCCATCTATCAATGTTTGACTGTTCAGAAAAGCCTCAATGTGCGATTCCATATGTTTGCGATTTGTGCAAATGTGTGATTGTGTGTGTGTGTGTGTGGCTTTATTGTAAGATGTCAGCAGGCTCCGTAAGCGTGCACTGTATATCCATTCCAAAAACCCCTCCAATGCAGCGATTCCCTTTAAAAACAGTGTCTGGTGTAGCTGAGCTCTCGTTTGGAGGTTGAATTTTTTTACTGGTGCTGTGGAGAATAAAAGAAAACAAAGCATACAGTACATGAATCTGGAAAATGATTTTGATAATACAGAAAAAACAAAATGACATCAGACTTCTGAACTAAACATGAAATGAAGGAGTCCCAGTCAGGGGAGTGGGAAAAGACAGCGACAACTCAGGGGGACCCACTGAAGCTGTGCCTTTCATTCGTCGCCTTTGACCTCCCAAGTTGCATCATCATCATCATCATCATCATCATCATCATCATCATCATCATCATCATCATCATCATCCATGCTGTCACTCAGGCCATACATAGCTTGGCTACCTTCCTCTTCTCCCTTTTTTAAAAATGAGCCAATGCAGAGTAAAAAACAAAACCCTTCTTTACATCCGATCGACAGAGGCACCACCCTGTTTCTCTACTCCCGCTGCAGCTGGAGGTTACAGCGGGCCCATTTACGTCACCGTCCTTTTGCTTGACATTAAAAGCTTGCGAGGCGAGGTTGGGCTTTTTGTCCTGGCGTGATGACGAGAGCGTTTCACCCCCCCCCTTCTATTTCTCAGCTTGTTCCGTCCACCGCAGTGCATTCGCTCTGCCCGTCTCTCTGAGTGTCCTCCATCCTCTCCCCAGAGCAGTGTGTGTGTGCGATTATGTGTGAAGAAGACGGGCACCTTGGTGTGATGCATCCCTCTCACATCGACATACATGTGTTTTTTTTTTATTGTTACACCTCTAAGAACCATGACCACATTCTTTCATCCAGTCTCGAACCCAAACCCCCGTCCTAAATCTAATCTCAACCCTTCAATTAAAGTCGTTTTTTTGGAGTGACACTTTCTTCATCTTTCCATCCTTGTGAGGACGTTTTGTCCTCGTGAGAATAGAAAAAGAAAGAGTGCCCGCTGACACACACACAGACAGCCTGATGAATGTCTCCCCTTTGCCATCCTTCTGTCTCTGTCCTGTCACCCCCCCACCCCCACCACCACCACCACCACCACCACCACCACCTTCCATACATCCCCACAGGGGGCGTATTACGTAATCTGAGTGCTACCTTGGCCGACAGGCAATTAGCCCCCGATTATAAAACCGCCTGACGAACAGGAGATGCATATCTCTCTCCTGACTGTCTTTTTATTTCACCCGCATGTCTTTTTTCCCCTCCTCTCCATCTGCACCCTCCCTTCCCTTTTTCTCTCCACACCTCCTCCTCCTCCTCCCCCCACCACATCTTTTGAGGTGAGCTGTCCCAGAAATGTGGAAAGCAAAAGGGGGGAGGATCAAGCAAAGTGTTTTCTCGCTCTCCGTTCGGAAGCGATTAATATTTCGTAGCCCAATAACACGGAGAACGCCCGGCTGTCCCTTGAGTGAGACAGATGTCTTTAGAGTGAAGCAACGTTTCTCCATTCTGTGCGAGAATGTGTGTGTGTGCGTATATCTCTGGGCTGTGTAGTTTGTTGCTTCAGGCAAGCGTTGACATTGGATACTTATCAGAGAGAAGTGCTCCAGATTCTCCCTGCGAGTGTGATAGTGGTGGGAGAACCCGGCGCTATAAAAAGACATCAAAACATCTGTTGGACGGTGTCGAGGCTGGAGGGCGTATGAATATTCAGTTGGTGGTGCCCCTGTCAGCCTATAGCCTACTTACCATTTTAGAACAAAGCCGAAGGGCCCGGGGACGACTCTCAACGCACCACGGGCCCCCCCGGCGGTGAATATAAGGACTGTGAACACAACTGAGACTGTGAAAACTGCTGCAGGAGCTGAGAATAGTGAGTGCAAACTTCACAGAGAGAGTTAGTGTGTGTTTAACCCACATTAGCCTCCAACGTCTTAATTAAAACGTCCCACAATCCTCTTGGGGGAAGGGGGTTCGGGTGCACACAGTGACACCGGGCTCACATACACACCAAGAGGATTGTGAGAGTTCAGAGAGCAAAGCCATACAACTCACCCAGCAGAGACAACAACACTATGAACTAGCAGGGTAAGAGGAACATAGGTGACCCAACATGAATCAACCATCAGCATCATTCAAACACACACAGATCACACACCGAACCCTCTCCTCCCCCTGAGATCTCAATCCTGACTTTCTTTTTTCTCTTTTTAATACTTTTCTTCCTCTTTTGGCTGAATGTAATTATTTGAATATTGCCACCTTGGATTTGAAAAATGAATCTTTGTTTGCTGCATCTGATATTATTTCGAGTTAATAAAATATTGTTATTGTTATTTGCAAAAAAATACAACTTTGGTGTGATGTGATTATTTTCTATGTCATAAAAGTTTAAAAGGTAACAAGGTTCATTTATTTGTCATTTACAACACTGGGTAGCACAATGAAACAGAAGCTGAACCCCTTCACATACAAATATTTGAATTAGAATGAAAAATAAAATGATATAAAGTAAAATTAAATAAGATTTAAAAAAAATATATATAAAGTTTTTTTAAATAAAATAAAATAAGATTAAATTAAATCAAACAGTATATATACACAGTTACTTTACAGTTGAGAGTTAAGGAGAGATGGGAGGAGAAGTGTGGAGAGCTCCATTGATGTAGTGTTTTATGGTCATGATTAGATAATGAACTATTACATTCACCTCTCTCAGCGCCATTTAATACTGGACATTCACTCTGGTGCACACACCATAAAGCCTGCCGCAATAAGGTTCCTGACAGGACGACATCATCATTATTCAGTTATTACGAGAGCAAAGGACAGCAGTTAGAGAAACTGCACAAAGTCATGCTGGTCCTAGTGATCCCACAGCAGTAAGTATTTCATTTTTCCATGACATCATGGGTCCCCGGGGAGCTCAGTAATGAATAGGGGGAGGGAGGGGATGGAAATATCGAGCAGGATGTATGGATTTCAAACAAAGCCTGATGTGTGTGATCATCACGGTTTTGCATCCTTGGACCTCCAAGCTCTGGTTTGCTGGAATGTAAATAATATGTTATTTAATAAGTTTTCTATGTGTAAAATGTGTAAATGAAAGGTATAAGTTCCATTTAAAACAACAACCAAATGAGGGCCTGAGAATGAGGAGCATGACGTGAAATTTATTTTCTTGGAATGAGTTGAAATCTCAGAAAAAAATTACGCCACAGTTGGCTTAGATTCCAACCTTACTTTGCGATAGTAAAACATACATCATGCACAGGGGTTTGGTGAGGCACTCTGCTGTGTTATCACTTAAAATATGTTTTTAAAAAAGTCAAAAGCCATAATATGATACACCGATAAAACTCATAGTATGGTATGTCAAAAAGTCATAGTATAGTATGTCAAAAAAAGTCATAGTATAGTATGTCATAAAAAAGTCATAGTATAGTATGTTGTAAAAAGTCATAGTATAATGTCAGTAAAAGTCATAGTATAGTATGTTGTAAAAAGTCATAAAAAGTGATAGTATAATATGTCAGTAAAAGTCATAAAAAAGTCATAGTATAGTATGTAGTAAAAAGTCATAAAAAAGTCATAGTATAGTATGTTGTAAAAAGTCATAAAAGTCATAGTATAGCATGTCGTAAAAAGTCATAAAAAGTAATAGTATAGTATGTTGTAAAAAGTCATAAAAAAGTCATAGTATAGTATGTCATAAAAAAAAGTCATAGTATAATATGAAAAAAGTAAAAGTATGTAGTAAAAAATAAAGAAGTATAGTAAATGGTAAATAGTATCTTTGTCTTTTAGCGTTTTCTAGTCTTGAAAAAAGCGCTTTTTACATACTAATCAAATTGAAGAACCCAGTCATACACTGATGACATAGCTATATGCAAGGTGCCAAAAGTCCCATCAGTAGTATATAATCATTCACACCCAAGTCATAAAAAGTATGGCACAATGTTAAATAAGCAACTCAGGGTTAAGTGTCTTGATTTAGTACACATTGACATGGACTATTTTAGTATAGGTCTTAAAAAAGTAATATTATGAGTTGGAGAAGAAATTCTCCACTGAGACAGCAGCCCATAGTGTGATGAACGAAGTAATGAAAAGTTACAGAATAGTCTTTCGAAAAAAGTGATTGGGTAGTATGTTGAAAAAAGTCATACAAACACATATAATAGCAAGTCATAAAAACTCATAGTATAGTATGTTGAAAAAAGTCATCAAAAAGTATTCGAATAGTATGTTGAACGAAGTAATGAAAAAAGTTACAGTATAGTATGTTGAAAAAAGTCATGAAGAAGTCATAGTTTAAAAAATATGTGAATATATTGATTATTTTCATCACTTTTTGCTGTATTTGTCTGTTTTTTGTTACAAACATCAACATCAAATTCATGAAATAAACATGGTTGTGTTTTTTTCTCGGGTATGGAAAAACAAAAACTGCAGCCATTTTGAGGATTTGTGTCTGTAATAATAACTGCGTCCTCCCCCACTTTTGAAATCCAAATTCTACCCCTGGTTAGAGGTCGGGAGAGATACTGTGTTCTGGGCTCTGGAGACCACGGTGTGCTGCCCAGAGACTAAAAGCAGTCCCAGTGGAGACGCTGGACCTCAGGCAGGAGAGCTGAATGGATGAACTGCTCTCCTGCTGACTGTGGGGAGTTGAAGGAGACAGCTGAGTCTCTGCAAAAAAAAAAAACCAACTCTCTATTTCCCATCATCCTGCACTTTTTTCAGGTCATACCGTAGTGAAGGTTTTTTTTAAACTATGTTTTGAAAAGCAGTTTTTTAAAAATATGCTGTTGAGGGTTTATTAATGCATAATATTACACACAAGGACAGATACAAGTGTTTCATCTCAGAGCACAAATTGGGACTGTCATGTTGATGTATGCTGCTTGTATTAACCAGATTGTTTCAGCTTTATAGCCCCCTGCTTTAAATTGAGGCTACATTATCCTGAAGGGCAGGATGACGTGCTCCTGAATGTCATTTTTCACATCCTCCAATGAAAAACACACATACATGGCATAAAAATATTAATATGACAGTCTTGAATGTCATTGTTCACATGCAGCACTGCTTGGTGGACAAATGTTTTGTCAATAGGCAAATGTCACTTCAATTAAAGCTTTAAAGATGGATTGTAAAGGTCAACCGGAGATGTATTTGCTTTGGCTCCGAATGAAAAAAACATTTTGCACATTTGCTGATTTTGGCCTTGAATTTGTTCTCTCATGAAGCACTCTTCTTTTCAGACTTGAACTTTATCTGTTATTCCATTAGCAGGTTTGCAAAACTTAAATGGCCATTTTCCTCTTGCATTATTGATAAAGTGTCCACATTGTGTGCTCGGCCAGACCAACGGACGACCTGACCGCTCCACCACTCTATTTCTGACCGCATGCTGGGGGCCTCTCCAAGTGGCCCCCATTCAGCCTTATCTCTGCTGTGTGTCTGAATAAGAAGGGGTCTACGCTCTTTATCAGTTTGTCCGTTACATTCCTGGCACCGGCTGTTGGACGGACTGCCATTTATGGCCAAAGGGAAGAACACTACAGAGCCAACGCTGTGCTCTACTGACCCACAATGCACTGGGGCTTTATAAAACCCCACAACAAAGACCCCTGGACAGTTAGAGGGAGGTTAATCGCTTTTGGAAAACCATTTCTTTGCCTGTTTTTTTGGCGCTTTTTATTCTAAGGCGTCTTAACAGAAAATACATTTGAGAGTTATAGTCTAGGAGTGTACACATCCTCTGCCATGGCCTCACTGACCTCTTCCAGTCGCAGATCCTCCTCATCCTACCGCTCGTCTTCACGTTACAGCACCTCCAGCTCCTATCGTTCGGAGGGCTCACTTGGTGGATCGTCCGATTCTCTGGATCCCCTTTTCGAGCCGTTTCTCGACTCTGCCGATCACTCTGCTCTGTTTGGAGAGGAGAGCCCCGGAGGATCCGGCTGTTTGGCCCCCTTCAGCCGGCACAGCAGGTCCTCCTTTGGACAAACTGGTAAGGGAAGTCCCCTAAAAGTAGGATTAGGAAAAATGTATGTTATTCTTTTCGAACATAATCAAGTTTTGTTGCGTAGCTTACATACGTGATCATATTGTTAAACAGTATATTTGCACTTTTTAACGTATGAAAATTAAAAAAAGAATAATAAATTGGCTGATTTAGCTTGAGGACGTACTAAGAAAGAAGAAAATTTGAATAAAAAAATAGAACTCTTTTTTGGAGGTTTTGTTGGTCATATATATTATATATTTATTACAATACATATTTTTATTTATTAAATTTGGTACACTTTGTGCTATTTTCAAATAAACATATGAATAAAAAATATATAAATTGAGCAGAATAATTGCTTGAGAACATACTTAGAAAGAAAAAGTTATATGTGTACAATGTAAATGTATTGTAAAAATAATAGAAATTCATTTTCCTTATACTTTTCATTCAGACATTTCTATATACTTTTTAACATTCTCGTTGATATAACCATAATAGTCCATTAATTGTATTGTTTTTCTTAGATTGCTGTATATGTAGACTATACATTGAAATGTTTAACCATCAAAACACGATTTTACTCACTGCAGATGTTGTTCCAAGCAGATCTCCTGTGTTGTTCCTCTGCAGCTCCTGTAGGTGGCGCTGTGACAGGCCGGCAGAGCGGTACAGTTGGAGGCGTTCGATGCCTGGGAGACACTTACTACGTGTCAGCTGACGTCAGCCAGTTCGAGCCACATGATGTAGTGGTGATGGCCTACAACCACCATGTTGTCATCCACGCCCAGAAGGTGTGTGTGTGTGTGTAGGTTTGTGTGAGAACACACTTGAATCATGTTCACATATGTTCTGCTAATTCCCACGCATTCTAATACGTACAACACACACACACACACACACACACACACACACACACACACACACACACACACACACACACACACACACACACACACACACACACACACACACACACACACACACACACATCTGTGGGAATGAATCAGAGGTCAGAAGGAACTTACGCATGTCTGCTATCTGAAGCATTAACCCATAACAGCTTTAATTTTGACAATTTACATGCAGCAGTATGACCAGCCAAATCTGCATAAAAAACATTTTCGTGTAATGATTATTAGTCATTTAGTTGGTTTGTTAAGCACTGAAAAAAGTTTCAATTTTAATTGATCAATTGTTGTTTATCAAGCAAAATTTCCAAATATTCTATACAAACTAATGTTTCCAAATTCTCAATTTTGTGTGATTTTGCTGCTTTTTTCAGTTGATATTATTTCTAATTAATATAATAATCAATAATGATTAAGGCGATCGGGAAAGAAATAGCTTCTGTTTAATAGTTATGTCTTATTTTGGGATTTTCTCGCGTAAGTAGACAATACTTTCTTTTCATAGATTTAATCAACGATGGAAATATAATTTAATTGCAGCTCCACTGGTCCTATCGTTGCAGATATATATAAATATTATTGTCGTCTCACATCAAACAGTGACGGATCAATTACACAAGGAATGTAGAATTAAACAAACTGCATCACATCTATCATGTCAGACTCAGACACTGCTTCCTCTCTCACAGTCTGATGTTAATCATGTTTAAAAGGTGAGAGAGTGGAAGGAAGATCATCTTAGCAGGGGTCGGCAGATAAATTGACAAAAAAACAAAACACGTTCAACTCGCCTTGTAGTCCTGTAACAATAAACAGATATATTTAGTCAGTGTCCATTTCCTCCCCCTCTCCTCCCTTTTCTCTCTCTCTCTCCACCAGCTGAGCAGCACTGACCTCTCCGCCCTTCTCTCCATCACTGCTTCTCACCCTCTTCTCACACCCTCACGCCTTTCTTGGCCCTGTTGCTCTTCTCGCCGTCTCTCCCCGTCCGTCCTACAGCGCCGTCGATGACCTTTTTTGCGTTTCATCATCTTTTCTTCCTTCCGTTCGCTCCGTTATTTCCCCCTAACAGCTGTCCCCTCCCTCGTTCTGCAGATCAATCCTTACCATCCACAGCTCCGTCTTTCTTTAACCTTTGTCCTTCAGGTTCTAGATGATGGAAGCGTCAGTGACACGTTTACCCATAAGTCCCTGTTTCCGGAGGACATGGACCCGTTGTCCGTCAGTGGGACCCTTAACCATGATGGTACCCTGGTTGTGAGCGTCCGCCGGACCCCCGCACTGGGCGGACTGGAGCCCCTGGGTGTCCCCAGCTACCGAAGTGAAACTTGCCTTTGACGTGTGCCCTTATAGTGCCTCTCACAGCTGCCATTGTTTAAATATTATAATGTCATAATAGTGAAGTACACTCAGCCATCAAGCTGACTAGAATTTAAATTAATCAATTCTGTGGATGACAAGTTATTTTTGCACCTGTTGCATCTGTTCAGCAAACTTTGGTCCAAGGTATCTCAACAACTTCTAGCCTTAATATTAATTACTTTTTAATGATTATTTACATACTTAATTTTGGTGACCACATGACTTTTTGTCTGACACCAGAGTCAGTTTTCCCTACATCAACATTTTGGTTCATGATAAGGTCAAATGTTACGCAGATGATGTCAAACTATTCCTCCAACATGACGTACAACCTGCACTTAAGAAACATACTAATCTATCAGGCAGGTTGTTGAGCTTATGAGGTCATGGTGGATTGCTAAGGGATATAAAAGTAGGTCAATTTAAAATTGTTGTTTTTGTCAGTTTGAATAGTGGATTGTTATTTGGTGATAGAATGTTTCAAATAGTTTTGGGAGGATTTTTTGGTAGAAACTTTAGACAATAACAGTGAATGCTGGTGCACTCTGTTGCTTTCAATCCTTGAGTCAGTGTTCTTGGATCAGATCTATCGGGGCTGGGGATGTTGATGTCAGATATTTTTGATTGGTTTTTATTTTTTCTATTGCAATTAAAAACCATTACTTGCCTGAGCTCAGTTTGGCAATTTTTTTATGTAAACAATGTAATTTTCATCTGCTTTTTTCATATTCATTTTGTAAATTTATACTTTTTATAGTCACCATCTGTGTATGAAGTGTCAAAAATTAGGATTTGTTTTTTTCTCAGAAATTGAATAAATATGGGTTTTACCACAAAAAAATATACATGAAACTTTTTATTTTATTTGTACAGGTTGTTTGTTCAATGTCACTCGTTCACACTCTTTCATTGGTCAGAGGTAACAGGAGTCCTGCTGTTAGAAGCTAAATAGAAGCTGGGTTTTAATCAAACAGGGTTATATGATCACCCCACTCAGTCCAACTCTCAGGGTGAATTTGTTTGACCTGAAATAACTTTTTACTTTGACTTAAATCCTGTCAAAGTAAGTCATCAGTTTTGGGTTCTCAGTGTGTTTCTCTTCTGGAATAAATGGTTGGATATTAGCAGCATCGGCTCTGACAACAACCAGACACTTGTCCTGAGCCACTAATGATAATAATCAAAGTAATTGGACTGACGTGAGGCTTTAAACAGACGCAGAATGAAATCTCATGCCTGTCATCACTCATCTCCTCTACCTGCGTCTGCACAGTTTGCAGCACTAACAAAATATAGAACACTAAGATAACACAATGGCACATGGCATAAATGAATATCATAATATTTTTTCTAGTTTGTCCTAAACCAATAACATAATAACTTAAATCTGTATTTATTATTTTTGGCCACTGGCAGAATGAGCTAAAACCCAATATTTAAACCCAACTCCCATTGTATTATACCTAACCCTGTCTCCTACAAAACTATGTTCCCATAAAAACAAAACTACACTCAATTATGTTTAGAGGAAAACGTTTTTTCTCAGGTATCATGACCATACAGTTATTCCATTCATTGTTGAATATAAATATATTAATAAGTGCAGCTTTAAAACATGAGCCAACTGTTGACATATTATTTCCTATTACTTTAAAACTTTAAAATGTGTGAATGGTTGACTTTAAGGGAATGACACACCTTATGTTCTTCCCAGTTTAACTTGTATGTGGTAGGTCAAAACTTGCAGATTATTTTAACATATTAATGTTTACTGTATGTATTCAGACATTGACAAAGACTTTTCTTCAATTGTAGATTTGCAAAATTCCTTAGATATAGTCTAAGAGAAATTGCATGGAGGCTAAGTTGCTAGCTAAGTTAGCAAACTCCTAAGCTGTGTGTTTGTGTGATAAAATGAGTGTTTCTATATTTTTAGTATCATCATAACTGAAAATGCATTTTCCAGAACAGGTTGCGAGATCACACTTGTTACAACTCTCAATTATAAAAACATATTCAAATAATATATAAACATTTTTTTATTCAAAACTTTCTTTGCTTTGCTAGTACAAAGATTAAATATGTTTTAAAACAACGCCATAACATCTAACTTATGTTCAATGATGGTTCTGATAATGAATATTCATTCTTAACATTATCTAATAATTCAGATGTTTGCCCATTACATCTATGTGTAAAACTGCTGATTGACAGACAGCAAAAAATGTACTTAGTATACTTTTCTGATGTTTTTCTTGTGTGATGCGGCATTGATGAAGACAGCCACAGACAGAGAACAGAGTGCGATTGTCTCCGGAGAACTGTCTGCACCTCTTATCAGCGATTACATCAATCAGTCTCCAAGTGAGACAAGCACTTCCTTCACTGTAGCAGTTACTGGGGAGAAGGAAGACTTGTTTCTAGTGGCACCTTTATTTAATATTCATCAGAAGGAGAGCCGCGTCAGCGTGGACAGATGGCGCTCTGCTCAACGGGGCTCAATACTGCTCAAGTGTTTCTAACCTCATTCACCGCAAGACAGATGAGCGACTGCAGGGCTGTTAATGTCTGGCTCAGTTTGGGAAAGAAACTTGTACACATCCGCTCACACACATATTCATGAACCGGTTGTGTAACAGGATATCAGGATGTTGGTGTCATGTCGCTACTGCTATTAATTTGCAGTTAGAGTAGATTATAGATAGAACATGAGGCCCAATCCTCAACAGAATCTTTAAAAAAATAGAAGGCCATTCTGAGAATGCAGACCTCCGCCAATGCCAATAGCTCTTCTTCAATGATATGCAAATCTGCAAGCACAACCAAAATATATGTCTTGATATATTTCCAAAACTATTGGAAACTTTGTGCATGCACGACAAATTCAGTTCCCTTTGCCATAGACATGAACACTTTCCTATTTTGTTTCTTAGCATTTGCTGTGTTGGTGCTACACAAAGGACACTCCTGTTCACTTAAAACTATGGGATAGAAAACCATTGCTTGTTCAGAACAAGCGTAAAGTTTGAACATTTTTTCGTTTATACCCCTGGTAGAATTTGCTGCAGACAAATTCATATTTGGACTGGAGTAAAAGTATAAATACTAGTTGCATAAAATGGAGTATTTACGTTTCCATAAGGGAAAAAAATAATGCATGTGAAAGTTATTTGCATCTGCAACGAAATGTAAATGGTTCTTCCTTCGCCGCATGTGTCCTTGAGCCACAAACTGAACCCTAAATTGCTCCTCAGTCGCCTCCCAGCAGCCCACTGCTCCTACATGCTTAGGATGTGTTAAATGCAGAGCACAAATCTCATGTATGAACCTGTATGTGAATGAAGTTTAAGTCACTGAGGGATGGAGCTGCATCCTAACGAATGAACTCATTTAGCTCATTAAGCTTTTAGCATTGCACTCTCCACCCCATTACAGTCCAGATGCTCTCCAATCATTCACACACAACAAACAACAGAATGAAGGTGTGTGTGTGTGTGTGTGTGTGTGTGTGTGTGTGTGTGTGTGTGTGTGTGTGTGTGTGTGTGTGTGTGTGTGTGTGTGTATGCATGAGAATGAGGAAGCAACAGACGGAAGGGGACAGAAAATCACTAACAAAGAAACAAAGGTGCAGTCACAAAATTGAGACTGTGAAAAAAGCGTGTGGTTGCAAATCATCAGCGAGCCAACTGTTGCCCTAACACTCCCAACGGGGAAGCACATCTAGGAGAAGGACATATAATCTGAGTTTAGGGCTGTATTACTGACACTGATGTGCTGCACTTGAATAACTTCAATATGATTTTTAATGGTTACAGAACTTCAGCAGCTGTAAGAGACATTTAGGACCCAAATAGCACCATGAGGTATATTAAAAGAAAGGAATCATTGCCTATCTCCCTCCAAACTCCATATTTTAGGGGTGGTACAAAACCACCAGACTGGAAGAATTCTCTGTGTCCCAAATACTCTCATGGCTAGATGCTCTAAAGGGCATGGTCATGTGATATTTCCTAAACTTCCTGCCTTAACGAGTTGATAAGAATCAGGTGAGTGTATGAATGCAACCAATAAACTCAGCAGCCTGCAATACACCAACTTGCAAATACTGTTAAATCTACGTCATGGAGTCCACACTGTCACTAACTGCACTCCCTGAATAATGTCACATTTTTGGGAATATGAAAAAGCAATTTCAATGAGAAGTAGATAGAAGGGTCTACAATATGTGTTTGAAGGATAAATCCATGACGTCAAACAGGTTCAAAAGCTGAAGATAGAAGATAAAGCTACAGATCTCAGGGTAAAAGTGAACCATCACATCACCTGGTGATCCAGATAGAAGGCCATGACATTAAGGAACAACTGTGTTCCTGTAAAGCTGGGCAGATCTTAATTTACTGTTACAATCATTAAAAAGCAGCCTCAGCATACCCTCAGTAGCTAGCGTAGCATAGAAGTGCTGACGCTAGTTAAAGATGTGCTAATGCACTATTCTAGTTTTAGCTCTGCAGGAGAGTGGGATAATTGTCAGACCCTGGTGCAAATGAAAAAGAAATAATGCATCTATATACAAACAATTTCACACAACTGCCTTGTCCGATGACTTGAATGCTCGTAAGTTGTAAACATGGGAATTCCTCCCATCTCTACCATCCATCCCATATCCATCCCAGCAGCAGGGCCGCACAACCTACACTGGTCGAGTTCTCCAAATAAGGGCAAAGGAGGTTGCATATCTTGGTTGCATTTGGAGAAGCCATTGATATGTTGATACATATTTGGTGCATTTACACAGGTGAAATGTAACGTTTGCCATAATTTTCAATACATTATTAAAATATTTAACAGTTACCTACAAGTGGTCAAACACCAAGTGTAGCTGTGTGTTGACTTCATCTTGTGAGGAGCTATACCACTGAGCAAAAGCTGCTAGCATGGCTATCGACTTAATGTTTATGTATTTATGCCTTTATATTTGTCAGTCAGATGATGATTTTTTTTTGTTGAAAAGGTTTATTCACTGAGGTAGCAGGGCTTGAAATACCGTATGCATGAAATAGTGCATGTTAAATTAGAGCTGTGCATGTCATTTTCTGCCCTACACAAAAGATGTTGTGTACAGCACATTACTACCAATGAAACGTCACTCAAATTGTTGTAACAGTCGATTTCTTTTGGTCGGATCTGGCTGAAGCCGTGGTGGAAATGCCAATAAAAAAGTTGCATTACATTTTAAAAAGTAACTTGCACCATTGCTTGTACAAACTCTTGGTAGATTGGGGCCGATTGAATTATGGGGTAAAAATCTTCTCATCCGATCAATATGCAGCGTTAGAAGCAAATATTGTACAAAGCTTTTGACTCACTGTGCCATAAAAAAATGGGGACAAAATGAACTAATTTGAACATTATTGTGGCATTACTGTGTTTGCTCCCCCGCTGGGAGAATCAGAGGAACACAAAAACAACACTCCAGGTGCTTTCCAGCTGTCGCAGAGGGGAAAGAAGAGGACGTCACAGCTGCAGAATAAAAGTCCCAGGAGACATAAGACAGAAAGTAATCTTCCACAAAATCACTGTTTGTTAAAATCGCATTTATTCATCCCTGATATACAAAACAAAGGTTCATTTTTTTGTCCGTGTGAAAAATAGCTCTGGATTTTGTTCAGCTCAGTCTGGTTTGGCCCTCGGGGTTTGCCGTAGTGGAGGCCTTCAGTACAATGTACAGTCCGTAAGGAGTGCATGAAAGATAACCCTCACCAGCTGATGTGAGGATCTGGTCTTATCGAAACCCCTCAGACTGAAGGAGAGGATAGAGGGGAGGAAGATGAAACTGACCCAGCGTCAGTGCTTAAGGACGGGCTTGTATGAGAGCGCCAGCTACAGGTCATGCAGCAGGATTCACCACAGAACCTTTAAAAACCAGGCGGGGAAGGTTTTCCAAAAGCCAAAATGAGGAGTCTACGCCACTTCTCTTCTTGGACAAAGGCTGACCAGCACCCAAAGGTGCAAACAGTGTTTAACTTAAATATCTTTACGCTGAATTCCGTGAGATTCGGACAGCTTTTATTGAGGCTTTTAGGGAAACCTTCCCCCTGAAAACCGTCATTCAAATATCACTTCATCACACACGAGCGTCAGTTCTCCTCATATACATACATCTTTTTACACTTTTCAGGTTTCTTTACAAAAATAAGGTTATCTTGCATTCATGTCATCGATTAAAACTGGGTTACAAAGTGAGATGAACAACAGTTATTGCACAAATTGATTACCTACAAGTGGATCATCCATAAAAAGAATGAAAAAAAACCATAATTTTGTACAACTTCTACTTCGATTAATACAGACTAATAAATATGCATCTACCTCGGTCTACAACTGTCTGGTAGCAAATGAGACAAACAATTTTGGGAAATGTCTGCAGAGGAGGACAGCTCTGGCAGAAGGCGGAATAAATGAAAATCGATTGAAAAGCACAAACAAATGAACAGAAAACAAATCAGACGAGAGGATCTCAGTCAGTCCCTGGGGCGAGCAGATCAGAGGGGGGTGAGGGGGGTCCGTTGACGACAATGACAGGTTGCCATGGTGACAATTGCACACCCCGCTGACACATCATCCACCCGGCTTACATATTTCTGTGTGAAAAGTGCCGTGTCTGCATGCGTATGACTAGAAAAACAACAGATCCAAACACTTACAGGTGGATTTAGCTTCTTCCTGTCGATAACGAAGAGGAGTCGATGAAGGCACTTGGAATGATTATGTCACCAAACAGACCACATGCTGGTCCTTCAACATTAACTTCTCTTGGTTTCACGGTTACATTTTATTCTACTTATCCGGCAGCCATTGCAAGCCTTCGCCCCGTTAGTGTTATTTGCACTTTTACATATTATTTCAATCAGCATGTCAAAAGATTAAAAAAACACAGAAGACAGCATCATCTCTTTAAATCATCAAATGAGAAAAAAAACAAAAAAAAAACACACAAATATCATAAAAAAAGCCCCCCCAAATCTCTTTCAAAAAGAGAATAGTCAACAATTTAAGATTGGTTAAGATGTTAAATTATGATTTTATATTAGAGGAATGATGTTAAATATATTAATCTGTGAGCTCATCCCCAGTTCGAAATCAGGCAAAGACTAAAGCTCAATGGGTGAATGGAAAACGCCAATCAAAGTATAAAACAAGAGAGTGTAAATACATTTAACATACAGGCACGAGATGGCAGACATAGTAAGACTCAACAACATTCACTATGAGTTTCTGTCAAGCTTATGTTTTTGGTACATTTTGATCATATTACAAAAAAGAAAACAACCTCACATGCACTCTGTCATGCAAAGCCGTGCTGGTTTACTGTGTGCATTTTAATTTTAGTGGCAATACAGGACGCCACCAAAAATAAAACCCCATGCAATGCATCAATGAAGCTGGGTATGTGTGCGTATTTAAGGCATCTAAACAGGAGAGCAGATTCTGTAGGTAGTAGTAGACATCCTAGCCTGGTCCCAAAAAATGAAAGGAGTGTGTCTTAAAGGAAGTAGGTCCGTAGTGGAAAAGATGGAGGGATGGAGGAAAAAAACAAATCAAAGTGTTTCTGTCGATGAGCAGAGAGCGCAACCGACAAGCCTCAAGCATTATGGTGGACATGAATTATTAAATACACAGTACTTATACATTATCTGTCATGTCAGACTTGCTTGCTGAATCAGAAACCACGCCGCCATTAATCATTAATTTACTCCAGCTCCAGATGCAGCTCTGTCATCTACGTCCGGCTGGCAGCTGGAGCGATAATTTAGTAATGATTTTGCAGGTACAGTGGGTAAAGACGAGGTACATTTTTAAGTAGTTATTCTACATTTTTGTCCCCTCAGTTATGTATTCTCCTTTAGTGTTTTTACTCTGTTTTTAATCTCACTGGATCATGGTTCAGTTTAAGCTGCTTTTTTTCCTGCATTAATCAAGCTGGTTGTGCTCACATATTGTCATCTGGCTTCTGTATATGTTGAGTCTGGCTGGACAATTACATCACATAGCTGATGGGTGAGGGGGGGGGGGGGGTCTGTGTCTCTGATAGTAATGGAGGTAAGCTAACACGGCGATCAGAGGCAGATTGATGAGAGGCCCCAGAGCAGCTGGTTAGGTAATGATGTCTTCATTCTTTCAGCTGTCCATTTACTACCCTGTTCTTCTTCTTCTTCCTCCCTCCCTCCCCCTTTCGCTTCCTGCCCTCTCCATCCGCCCCCCCCCCCAACCGTCTCTGGAACGGTTATTAAGAGCTATATTTAGATGAGCAGAAAAAAAAAACCCTTGACTCTCTAGGAGTGCATCGCCGCGGTCTGGTTCCCCATGCATGTTTTTTTTTCCTATGCGTCTTTTGTAACGTAAGGCCGTAACCACGGGGATGAAAGGAGTGTACATTATGTGACGGGCTACGGATACTTCCCACTGCTGCCAACAGAAACGTCTGCTTGCATAGAATGTACTCGCAATCTGACCATTAAGGACTCGGAGTGAAGAGATGAGAAGACCAGGGAGAAGAGGTATAATGGAAAACAAGAAAAATAAAGTAAGGCATCTGTCCCTGTAGTCCAGTGCTTGTAAATGGGACCAACTGTAGTGTAATTTACAAAGAAATGGCGCCATGGCAAATTCCAGTTAAACCCAGACCACCTGATCAGTCAGAAATAAAATTATTCAAGCTAGAAAAGAAAATTGTTCTAAAGGCAATAAAATAATCGTATCAGAAATGTTGCTACCTCCCTCTTCATGCACACACTCACACTCGCACTACATGCACACGTTATTCTTCCTCGTCGTCGTTGCTGACTTGTACTCAAGTGGAAGACTCGTTCAAAAAAATTACTTTTGCAGAAGCTTCGAAACTTTGATCTCAACTCAAAAAGAGATACACAAAAAAAAGTCTGCTAAAAAAAAAATCCCTTTTTTTAAAAGATTTCAATCCATTCCCAGTCCCTTGTTGGTTTCGACCAACATGAGTCCCCCCGCTATTTTAATCCACATTCACTCTGCTGTGGGTTCCCGAGGGGTAAATGGAGAGCAGGGCAACAGGGGTTGAGTTGTGTTCCCTCTGTTCCCCTGTGGAGTGTCTGGCTTGGTCAGTGCAAGACTCCTAGATGAGAAAGCACTGGTGGGTCCATGAAGCAAAGTGGAAGATGGGGATAAAAGAGGAGTAGATGAGGAGACAAATGAGGAGTTACAAAGAGCTAGCAGTAGGACTCTTTCCATGATTAAATATCGATCCTACACCCTGAGGATTCTTGCATTTTTTTGTGGCTTTGGGAGATTAAACATCTTCTCCTCTACCTGCTCTACTTCCTCCTCTTCCTCCACCTCGTTCATCACTGGGATTTCTCGTCCGACTCGGAGGGGGTGTGATCGCGGGGCAGCGACATGCTCTTGTGGCGATCCCACAGCTTGTGGAGCTCGGTGGCTTCGTTCTCGCTGCTGCTGGTGCCGCTGTCCCGGAAGCTGGCCAGAGGGGGGCGCACCTTCACGCCCTTCACCGTCACGGAGCCCTCGATGGCTTTGCGGAGCTGGACGGAGAAAGACAAGAGATCAAGTATATACACTCATGCAGGTTACACCACAATGAAGCTGTGTATGTTTATATGTCTTAACCAACCACAACTTCCAAGTCTGGATTGAGTTGTTTGTGACAATACATGGTCCCTAACATCACATCTTAATATTGAATATACAAGTAGAAGGTTTTAGACCAAGACAACAAAGTGGGTTGATGGATTGTTGCAATGTCTTGCTAAACTGACATATACTGTAAAATACAACACTCTGGATAAGTGTTTACAATTTCTGGATTATGCTAGGGCTTTGTAGTGAACTACTATTCTTTTTTTTTTTTTTTTTTTTTTGAGCAGTTCAGACTGTGGGAAACGCTGAGATTCTGTCACGCTGTCTAAACCTAACTTCCTGTGAAGACAGAAGTTTATTTTGAAAAGACTCTATGCATGTAAGGAGCGTACATATTGACACGCCGTCACTGATACGTGCATTACTGACGCTAGAGAAGCAGACAGGGCTTTTAAGTTTAAAGCTTAATACCACTGACAAAGTTGCGTTCTTCAACGTATCGATGTGAGAATGTTTTGGCAGAATGGGTGTGGGACATGTCGCATCTCTTTTTTAAAGAAAAAGTCAGGCTCTCTGTGCCTAAATTGTACTATTTCAGACAGGGATTTATTCACAGTGCCTTTTTATGTGATGCTGCATACAGTTTTTTGGCTTGGGTGGCCCCAGTGGGAATAGAAGAGCTAACCCTGACGCTGTACTGGCCTTGATCTACAGTGAAAGATCATTACTAACTGATGCACAAGCCATTTTCTCTTTTGTACCGGAACCTCTTTTCCAAAATGTACTGGAGGAAAAAGATCATGGTCAGAGGTTAGCGTGCACTGGAAAGTGAGGTCAGCGTGTCTTTGACTTATGTTGCTGTTTGCTGAAACATTTCACAGAATAAGAGCAGAAGAGAAAAGAGAAGCAGAAATGAGTGCACATTTATTAATCTCTACGGCTCCACTCGCCACCTCCACGCTGCAGAAATGAAAGCAGATGAAAGAATGTCCAGTCACTGGGTCAGATCTGCTTCTGTCGCAGTACGATACTGCAGGAATGTGGTAAAATTAGAAATGTTCATAAAAATGGACAATTTATCACAGGAAAGTATCACCAAAAGGCCAAGCTAAAAGGCCAAAATAACTACCACATTTTTTGGGGTGATGTGAAAAATGTATCCTTAATGAAGGCTGTGCAGCTGCAGCCAATAAGACTTGTAATTTGGTTTCATTATTTTTAGCTAACTATGTCAACCCTTTTACTTTTAGCTTACTGTTTAAACCGTGTATTTAAACCTTTTAGCTAAGTATTTCTACTATTTACTGTTAACTATTTTAGCCATTTATCTTTAGCGTTAGACTAACTATTTCAACCGTTAATTAACTGCTTTTAGCTGAATATTCTAACCTTTCATTGACTACTTTTAACTATTTGCACCATTTATTACTACTTTTGGCTAACTATTTCAACCCTTTATCCATTCATTTTTGCCTTTTTTTCAACCATTTAACAATTATCATAAGCTAACTATTTCATCCATGTATCCCTTACTTTAAGCAAATACTTCTCTTGGTTATGAGTTTCCTTCAGCTCACTGATTAGCTATCTCTCTCTAAAAATGATTTTCATATTGATTCATTAAGAAAGGAAAAGATGACCATCTTTCGAACACATTGGGTTTATATGGCCTTTCAAATATATTGTACTGTATGGATCATTACTTTTATTAAACACATTGAAGCTGTGTGAAAGTCTTTTTCATCCCATTGCTCTCTTTTCTCTGTTACTCTAAATTTTGGAGTTTTCTGTTTGTCCGAGTCAAGTTAGTAATTTGAAAGATTTGGGTGCAACAGTTCCAGCACTGAAAATAAATAGTGTCTGAATGCTGCAGGGTGGAAAAATAATGCTCTATAATAACAGACACAAACATCCACATGGACCAGCGAGGCCGTGATATAACAGCGTGTCCGTGTGACTGACAGATCCACAGCTTTATCTGCCGTGGATGGGTTTTTCTTTTTGTCTGCTGGTGGAACGCAGAACAAAAAAGCCTAAATGTCAGAGAGAGGCGAGCAGCGCCGCACTTAGCAACAATCCTCTCTCCACTTCCTGGCCAATTCACAAAGAGCGAGGTTTTCTTTTTTTTTTTGGGTTGTTTGTGAGGCAGGGGAGGAATGGAAGGGGGGGGGGGGGGCAGAGAACAGACAGATAGACAATAGATAGAGACAGCAACATTGAGCAGCCTTTTGTCTGTCACAGTACATAACAGGCAGAGGGAGGACGAATCCTGAATGTCTTTGTGTGTGTGTGTGTGTTGTGTGTGTGTGTGTGTGTGTGTGTGTGTGTGTGTGTGTGTGTGTGTGTGTGTGCAGCACCCCTGATGATATTAACATTTATTTTACAATTATGAAAGCAGTGGATTGCCTCCTATTTGCTGTGTAAGTGGTCACACATTTTTTTAACATTAGACTACAGGGTTCGAAGAAATTAAGAAAAAATGGTTCACGAGTTTAGATATATATGATGTGAAACCACTAAATTCAGTGATGAAATATGCACAATAATTATAAAAAATAATAATAATAATAAAAAGAAGTAGAAGAAACAGTAGAAGAACAAAAAGAAAGAAGAAGAAGAAGAAAGAAGAAGAAGAACAAAAGTAGAAGGAAGAAAAAATAAAAGGAAGAAGAACAAAAGTAGAAGAAGAAGAAAGATGAAAAGAAGAAAAGAAAAGAAGAAGAAGAAGAAGAAGAAGAAGAAGAAGAAGAAGAAGAAGAAGAAGAAGAAGAAGAAGAAGAAGAAGAAGAAGAAGAAGAAGAAGAAGAAGAAGAAGAAGAAGAAGAAGAAGAGGAGGGCAGCTCCCACTCGCTGTCTGTCTGTCTGTCTGTCTGTCTGTCAGGAAGGAAGGAATGCTAACAGTGGCGTTTAAACTCGTCCAGTTGACGTTTCTTTCCTTTTCCTTGTTAAAGGTTTCTCTCGCCCCTCTTCCCTTCCCCCCCTCCCCCCAAAAGTGAAACGCCCTAAAAAAGGACCAGGACAAGACTCCTACCTCTTTGAGGGAAACCACCCCGATGAGGCGTCCGATGCTGGTGACGTAGGCGTGGTCCAGGCCCAGCAGGGAGAAGATGGTGTGGGTCTGCAAGGGGGGAAAAACAGCAAAAGCGGTTGGGACCAATGAGTAAAAACAATAAAACGTGGAGACAAACACTGTTCTGTTCTACTTTGAATAGACAATTAGGCAGAGGGAAATCCATTGACTTCAATTATCCAACGCTGACAAGTTCTTTCGCAATGGATTCATTATGTGACGGGGACATTCAGAGCGTTCTAGCTGCTTCATTTTAAAAACAGAAAAAAGAAACTGACACTGAATTAGGCTTTACTATATAGAAGAGTTGAAACATACTGATGGAAACAACACTAAGAGTAAATTCTGTATCTTAACACTAGAAGTTCATATTTCAGGAAAGACCAGAACATCTCTCACTTCATGGTGTTAACTCTTTACTGACTACCTGTTTGATTACAGTTCCTTCTTAAAACCTTTTTTTTTTGTGATGTTGGCGTTTTACTGCTTTATATTATTACTTTTATTATTATATTATTTCTTAGTTGTTTTTTATCGTATCGTTTGGTTTTATTGTAGTGTCTTATAAGGATTAACATTTAACCTTTCCTGAGCTGTTGAGCTTTCTGTTGTTCTATTGGCTCAAAGCAAATGTATTATTATTATTATTATTATTATTATTATTATTATTATTGGGTTTAGCAGGGATGTGTATGGAACTCTACATGTACGTCTGAGTCTCTACTAATGGTGTCGGCCGCACATTAACCCGTCACAGCTGTCTCATGAATCGGGTCAAACGCAGGTTGAAGATGTTAAAGTGTCCGGAATCTCTTATAAATAAAAAAAAGGATATAAATATTGAGACCAACTTCTAATAATAGAGTGGAAGTCAATGTCGTCATTGACTTCTAGTATGAGTTAAGGTACTTTAACATTTTTTTCTGTTAAATCAAACTGGTGTAAAGTCTTCAATATCGTCCTTACATAATATTATTGTTTTTGTAGTTCTATTTGTGTGATTCATGTCTTAAAAAACAAAATGTCTAATTTCTATGCAGCCCAAATAGCTAAAACAACAGTGCTGGGGATCATCGAGTATCATTTCATCTCATCTCCACTATCAGAGATACGGGCGGCTAAAAGCAAACAGAGCGAGAGGTCAAAAGCTGCAGCGGCGGATTTGAAAGGTTGAAGGATTGATGCCAACTTGACTTTTTTTTTTATTTCTGGACCCTTTTAGTGTTTAATGAGACTTTTTGCTTTGCCAGAATGGACATTTGGGACATCTGAAATTGATCCAAGCAAACGGGAAGCTGTGCCAAGAAGACGATTGTTAAGTGTTTTTTTTGGAATGTTATCCGTCAAAGAGTTTCCACATGGGAGGATAAAGTAGCTCAACCCATTCACATCTATTTAAAATGTAATTCAATGATTAAAAGTGCTGCAAATGGCATTTTAGAATCAATTGATCATCTGTTCAGTAATGTGAGACAGTGATACTTAACCTGCTTTGCTTTTGCAAAATGACAGAAGGCCAGTTATTAAACATTAAACAGGCTACAAACAATCTCCAATATGTTATGCTTATGATAATTATATTGAGGCATTACATCTGATTTGGAAAATTATACACTGACCTGTAAAAATGATTTTAAGGGTTGATTCACCAACATTACAAAAACATAACATAGTGACATTTTCTCTTTCTTGCTTAGGTTTTGAGATATCTTTTTCCATTGACGTTTCAGCCAACGTCCCAATACAATGGAGGTAAATGGACATTTTTCTATTGCGCTATATGCTCCATTTTCTATTCCGATAGGACATCTAAATCCAGTTCCTCTGAAGCTCACTATTTACCATTTGTAATATGTCATTCATGCACTACATGTTGTCGTTTTTTGGAAAGATTTGGGGGGTGATACGTCTTGGTCATGTGCAGATTAAACTAATTAGATGCAATTTTTTTTTAATTGTCTTGACAGTCACAGTCAGAATTACCCACAGTGTCTTGGAGATTGTTCACCAAAAGAGACATAAAAGTAGGGAAAATTGTTGGTAAATTGTTTTAACTATAATATTTAATTTGTAAATATTTTAGTTCTTTTTTTTCTGAAAATTTAGAGAATGATGAAAGTGTGGGATGCTTCGAGATCCTGCTAACCTCTACCTCAAATGTCCAAAACCCAAACCACTGACTGCAGACTTATTGTCATATATATATATATATATATATATATATATATATATAATAAAAAAAAAAAAATGATTTATCCGTTGCAGAAGGGCCCGCATGCCACGACAACAACAACAACAACAGTAAACAGCATGAGGTAAACGGTAGCCAGATCCAGAGAGGCGACCAAGAGAGAAAGCAGGGCAAGACGTAGAGAGAATAACACACACACACACACACACACACACACACACACACACACACACACACACACACACACACACACACACACACACACACACACACACACACACACACACACACACACACACACACACACACACACACACACACACACACACACACACACACACACACACACACACACACTTGCAGCGGCAGTGAACTGTGTTTAATATGCTGGAGGAGATTGTGCGTGGTATTGGCTCTTTGGAGGGAGGGGAGCGAGATGGATTGGTGCAGGATCCCTCTGTTAAATGTTTAAAGAGTATTCACAGAGCCCAGAGAGAGAGAGAGAGAGAGAGAGAGAGAGAGAGAGAGAGAGGGGAGATAGCATTATGAATGGGGGACATTGGTGTGTGTGTTTGTATGTGGGTGTTTGGTAGGAAGTGAGGTCTTTCAACATTGAGATATGTGTGGGTGCTGGAGACAGAGCCTCTTTCAGGATGCCACAGTGAGAAAACTAAATCAACTGAAGCACTAAAGAGGGAGAAATGTGTATAGTGTGTGTTCTTCTGGGTTGTTTGGATTCTCCTTCAGCGTCATTAAACACCACAAGAGCAACAAGAGTGTCGGACCTGGTGGCAGTTTGGTTTCCAAGTGCTTTTCTTCGTGTCCGGGGATCGATATGATGACATGAAGTCTTACTTAAGACTTGTTGAGTTAATCGGATACAGTTAGAGCTGCCATTTTCCCATTCCATGCAGGCATAAAATCATACTTGAAACTTTGATATAGAGTGTAAGCAAACATGATTATATATCAGTTTATGTGTAGGACATTTGGAGCATAGTGTGACTGAAACCGGACCTTTTTTTTCATATTCTTGTGTATATAAAAAAAAATGTTTTGTGTCTTCAATTTATTATTTAATTTGTCTAAGTGTTCAACCAGGTTTTTTTTGTTTTTAGTTTTTTTGGACATAGCTGGTTATTGTATTTATGACTGTATATTTCCTTTGTTTGAATATTTTTATAAAAAATATTTCTGTTAACCATTGCCGTCTTTTTTATTTAAATGTAAGAGTTCTCATGCATATCTTGCATGCATTAAGATTTTTACTCTCCTGTTTTATGCTCGATTTTATTTCCCTATTTTCAGGTATCTCAGCTTATGTTTCTTGTAAATCTTGTCTAAATGGCTTTTATATGTTATGTAAAGCACTTTGTATTGGTTGAAATGTACAAACAAACATGCATTCCCTAAATCAATAAATAAGTTCCTATAACTGAAGAACTTGTTGTGCACCAGGAATCACTCTAAACCCAGAGTGGATAAAAAGAAACGCAGTAGCAAAGACACACACCTGGTGGGATACATGATCTGTGAAACACACACACACACACACACACACACACACACACACACACACACACACACACACACACACACACACACACACACACACACACACACACACACACACACACACACACACACACACACACACACACCAGCTGTATTTTGCAATCAGACCTTATGCAGCGACGTGCGCTCCACCAGCTGGAAAGGGGCGGGGTCAATCTTGCAGTTGCTGAAGTTGACCTGCTCATCAAGCTGCTTCTCCTCCCACTCTGCAATCTGTAAAAACACACAGAGGAGGAGAAGAATGAGGGATAAACATCACTGAGGAATGACAGGAGGGAGATGATACTCTTATGACTTTATTGTCCCAAAAAAGAAAAGATTGACAGCCTGACTTTGCTGATAAAACTTCCTTTTTTTTGACTGTCTGACTGTAAAACTTTGGAGCGACAGCGCGCAATAGAAGCTGTTAACAAAAGATGTCTTTATGCTCGATGTCTGTCACTAATCAGCAGTTAAAGGCATCAAATATACGGAGTATTCTGACAAATCATCTCCCTCTGATAGACAATCAATGGGCCGGGCATCGCACTGAACGACTCTATAAATCACACCGGGCCGACAAAGAAAGGTGAGAAGCGACGACACGGCAGACGTATGAGAGGTGAACGATCGTAGAAAAAAAGAAAAAGAAAAGGGGATGGAGGGAGAAGGGTGTGAGGAATGTGTGGCTGACAGACAGGAAATGAGAGGTGCTGTTGATGGATGAATTATGAATGGTGTCATATCCAAAAATATAAGACTCCAGGGTAATCGGGCCGTCTGGGGATATTGAGGAATCTGAAAAAGCCAAGTCTGCCGTGGAGTGATGTCACCAAGTGCAAGACAAGACTGAAGTTAGACAAACAGTGATACGACTACCCAGAATACAAAGTATGTATGATACGGCATATTCTATGTTTTTATGTCACACGAAACCAACATTGAATGTATCTCACTAACAAGTATAGTGTGAGCATCAAAGCCTGAAATGTCTAAATCCCACACACACTAGAGCACCAAATATGGATTAATCTGCAGATTTAAATAGGCCCCCCAAAAAACCCAATTTACTCCTGTCGGACACATTTTATTTTTCAAAAACTGCAGTCCCCAGCCGTTTTAGGAAATTTGTGAAACAATGAAAAAGTGCATATTTGTGACCTGTTTAAGGTACTTTAAGGAACTAACAGACTGCAAAAGACAAGGAATGGAAGTTAGAACACAAAGGGAGATAGAGAGACAAATTGTTGGTTTAAGTCTTTTCATGGTATTTGTTTACAGTCAGAATAAAGACCGATGCCAGCCTAATCGTTTAACTGCATTTAAATATGCCCACTTTAAACGCCTCGTTCATGTTCAAGGATCCAATGTAGGAGGAATATGTTTGTTGGGGTTTTGCATTTAAATAAACAAATGCAAAAATAATAAACTCCAGTAATTTATCTTATCAGTAAGCATCGCACTGACAAGGCCAGAGGACTCACAGGAGACGGTTTACAAAAAGAAAAAGAAAGATATCATGACTTTCAGTCCCTGGCATCGAGACAAGCTTGATTCAAACACTGGATCCTACATTTCCTATAATGCCACTCTTTAGAAATCATTGTTAGACTCTCCCTGCCTGGTAAACGCCCACATATATGGAAACTCAATGCACACAGTTTACACAGTTTATATATATATATATATATATATATATATACACACACACACACAGTATATACACATATGTAGCTTATCCTAGTACTTCCTATGTGACAGAGTGTAAGGTTTACTCATAGACTGTATATAAAAAGTGGTCGTAGTCATCTTGACGTCAACCATTGGTTTGTTGTCTGACGTTTTGAAGCCTCGACTTTGGCGTTTTGGCCGTCGCCATCTTGGCTTTTTGCAACCAGTGAACAGAAGTGACCACGCACTGGTAGCGACCTGTCAATCAATGTGTAGCCCCGCCCTAAGCTTTTCCCTGCTTTATGGTCTGTTTGACTCTAAATGGAGCATCATTTACTAAATGAACATCATGCTGTATTGAAGAAGACTTGAAACTAGAGATTGAGACCATAAACTCATGTTTACAATGTTTACTGAGGGAATAAATCAAGAGAGAAGTAGAGTCATTTTCTCATAGACTGAAACCAGAGGTGATTGGTTGTAAGTTGTGTGTGTGTGTTCATGTTGTGTGACTGTCCGTCCGTCTTACCTCTCTAATAGTCATGTCATCCTCCACATCTACGTCGTCCTGTATAAACAAAAAGCGACAGGAAAGCAGTCAGCACAGAACACAAAGATACTCAGTGAACACACTAAACACGGTGAAATGAAGAAATGCACAAATACACAAATACACAAGCAGTGAAAGAAAGGTAAACAAATTGTAGATAAACAATGTTGTCCAATGTTGTGGTTATTATCTCCATACACACCTATAAGTACTTTTCAACTGCGCCTCCACCGTGCACAGAAGGTGAAGTGACATATTGACAACACATAACCGCCCATGCATCACATCATAAGTGCGATACAGTGGCGCCGTCTCCAGACAGATGGACAGAAATGGGATGTGTGACTAAAGGAGCGACTACAGTACATTTAATGAGTGCGGGGGATGTGATGTATGAGATGCCAGAGCAGATGATCATTATAATGATGGATCTGTGGGCCGCTCGGAGCTCTCGGCTCATGACTGACAGGCCGACGCCGTCCGACAAGCTGGAGTCGAACAAGCGAGCCCTGAGCACTGAGAATAGTCAACCGTGTGTGTGTGTGTGTGTGTGTGTGTGTGTGTGTGTGTGTGTGTGTGTGTGTGTGTGTGTGTGTGTGTGGACGTTACCGCAGGGTGTGTGCATGCAGCTCTATGTGTGTGTTTGATGGGCTGTGAAATATGATTTCAAAGTGTTTAGTCAGGTGCTTGAGTTCAGGTATTTACTTTCTAAGAATTGAGTGCAGGAGACCTTGTGTGTTTATGAGTGTGTGTGTGTGTGTTAAAGAGAGAGAGAAAGAGAGAGAAAGGCAAAGCGAGTGTGACCCAGGGGCTGATGGGAGCCCTTAGCTCATTTATCCTCATCGCTGCGTTGGCCGACCTGTTGGTAACCCTAGCAACTGTTGCCGCTGGGTAGAAAGAGGTGCCCTACTGTAGCATTATGCAAGCAGAGGCCAGACGTGCCTGGAGTTGATGAGACAGAACAAATGCTCGACACACACACACACACACACACCTACACACACCTACACACACACCTACAGCACTTTATCTCTGCTGTCTCACTGATCATTCTGCTTGTCACAAGGGCACTCTGAATGTCGCCAAGGCACACTGGTGTTCCAGGGGTAAAATGTAAACTAAAGACAAATGGAGAGATCAAATCACTTCTGTGTGTGTGTGTCTGTGTATGTGTATGTGTATGTGTGTGTGTGTGTGTGTGTGTGTGTGTGTGTGTGTGTGTGTGTGTGTGTGTGTGTGTGTGAAGTGTTTGAAGAAGAAGAAGAAGAAGAAGAAGAAGAGAGAGGTTGGACTGTGAATGCAAAATAGGTGCTTTCAGAGAGATTAGCCGTTCTATTAAGAGAGCAAATCTCTGCTTCTGGATACATGAGTTAAGGCAGAAGTGTGTGTGTGTGTGTGTGTGAGAATTGGAAGTGGGAGAGTCAACTTTGTGAGTCTGCAAGCGACTGACAGTGAAATCAGAGCGACCGTATGGGCATATTCAAATGAGATTTGAACGTGTGTGTGTGTGTGTGTGTGTGTGTGTGTGTGTGTGTGTGTGTGTGTGTGTGTGTGTGTGTGTGTGTGCAGAGGCATGCGAGAGGCTTCAGAGTGCTGACAATAGGCCGATGAAGCTGTATTGCTTGCTGTGCCGTTTCCCTGACCAGACAAAGATTAGAAAGGGCCGCTGCTCTTCCTCTCCCTCCCTCCCACAGCTATCCATCCTTCCTTCCTTTCCTACCATCCAGCGAGCCAATCGCCCAATCAGTGGCAACCATCCAAGACTAGGTCAGCGGGGAACACACACAAAGACTGCTGTATCATGCACATGCACACTGTAGGCTAAAGTACTGTGAATAATGAAAAGAGGTTTTTTGATTGGGGGAAATCTGGATAAAAAAAGTAGCCTCCCCCTCAAAGATACTTCCCTTTTCAGGCCACAGTAGATAGAAGGGGTATTGGCTTTCTTTACACTTTCCATTTGTGCCGAAGGGGACGGCTTAGCATCTTCCTCTGCTTATCTAAATCCAAAATCTGCCTCTGCTTTGAAGGGTCGGCTCAGAAGTTTCAATCTCTTGTGGTCAAGCTTTAAGTATCTGATGCCACCGTAATACAATGGAAGTGAGCACAAAGTAGGGTTTCTTCTTGCAGAGCATTCACAAGTGTGGACCACAGAAGAACTGATACACCAACTACAAAAAAAAGTAGATTATTGAGAGACTGGTGTCAATATCTACAAATCCCATGTCCAACTTCTAAAAAGGCTCCAACAGATTTCATGAATAAGTTACATTTGTTCTGCAAATAGCATTTAAAAACAGCATTTAAAAAGCCTCAAACCCACAAGGTGTTTCTCCAAAACCAATGTCCTGGTTGCTAAATAACAAAACCTGCTACTGTGCCGCTGATTGGCAAGCACTCGTTGCCTTGGTTGGTTGGATTGGTTAAGGCATGAGGAGTGACATGGGTTAAGAGTTAAGACTTAAGAGCCAGAGCCATACTTGCGGCTCTGTGAGGCTAACAAGAGTCGTGCTTTGAGCTGAATGCTTTGAGCTGAATGCCAGCAATGGCATGCTAACATGGTCACAATGGTAATGCTAGCATGTTAATATTTAAGCTAACATTGCAAAACATGCAAAGTACAGCTGAGGCTGGTGGGACTGCACCAGGTTTTTGTTCATAAAATGAAGTATTGGACAAATCATTTTTTGACCTGATGACAGCATAGATGAAAGGGGGATCTAAGATTGTAAAATTCATCCACTAAGGACCATGAATATCTGTAAACAAGTATTTCGAGATAAGGAAAAGCCAGGTCATTCATTAGGATGCATTGACTGGGAACCATGAATATCTCTACACATTTCGGTGTAAAAGCATCAAGTGAAAAGTTTGAGATTCACCAAGAATTTATCCTCAAGGGACTATGAATATCTGCAGCACATTTCATAACAATCCATGTGACAGTTGCCAAGATATTTCTCTCAGATCGACAAATGCAAACCTCTATGAAAAGTGACAGGATCACCAAAGTCAGTAGGACTTATCCTCTGGGAACCATCAATATGTGTGGCATGGGCAAAAAGTAGTAAAAACTATTCACATTGAAGACATTCAGTTTCCCAAATGCCATTTTAGATGCGTAGAGGAGCACAACCTAAATGTATATACAAACCATCTTTATATTATTGAACCCAACTGGTATATTGGTTGGCTAATATTATTGGATCACCACAATATCAATTTGCATACAAAGCACATAGAGATCCACAGATGATACACATTCTTGTTATCAATCTTACCTTAAGAAACACAGATGATCTAAAACAAACTGAATTTTAGTCGTAAACTATTATCGACGAGTCTCTAAAACTCTTCAGTGTCTGTTGGATGCAGCCTGTGTAGATATGGATGAACTAAAGTTTATATAATTATCAGTAGACACACTCTCCTCATAGCAATGACAAAAGACCCTATCAAGTTCATCTCTCATTCCTATTCCCAATGTAGCGATGTCTGTTGTTTCTCTAACTGCTGCCTGTGCCACAATAAATGGTGCAAACGGGAAACATTGCAGCCATAATTACTAATCACTCATGTGCAGGCAATTAACTGCAGATTTTACTTGCTCTCTTAGATTCTATTACCTCTTTATATGTGTATCTGATTAGATTACAGACTTAACACAACTGCGAAATAACCTCATTAATGACTTTGTGCAAACTACAGCGGTGCGGGCTATAATGATGTGCAGTGAAACAGTCTTAACAGCTTTGGGAAAAGTTGTGAAATGGTAATTAATCTTAACGACCCGTCGCGTTGTGTTGGTGACCACCCTTATTGTTTGGGGAACACACCAGAGATCACTGGCTGAACCTGGGAAACAAATATCTGAGTGAAGTTCTGTATAACATTGTAAGTCCTTCCACTGATTCCTTCAAACCTGCATGAGTTTGTCAACCTGAAGGGATCTGATATCGAGCAACAAATCAATTTACAAAACAAATTACCGTCAGTACCTCACACTCATCTTCTCCAGATAAATTCTATCTCTCTTTTCTGTCTGTGCAGAAATGATTCAGGAAATGAAACTTCATCCTGTCCCCTGACTATTCTTCCTACCAGATAACTAAAGGACATTTTTAATGGAGTCAGCTGACTTTGTTCTACAATTTATAACTTTCTTTCACTGAACTCTGAAAGTGCCAACACTTGACCCCCATCATCTTAATAATCAACTCTATTCTTGCTATATGGTTCTTGAAATAAAGGGTCCCATTCTGTCGTCTTTCCATTTAATGAATAAGACTTTTTCAGTCAGATAGAAATGATCACGACACTCAATCATCTCTTACTCTATTAGCTAACTGTTGAAGCCCAGCATTACTCGTCCTATTAAAACTAAGCATGGTATTTTAGATTTTTAAATTATACTTTCCTGTTCAATCGTCTTGAACACTGGGTTGGCCTGGAGTCAAATTTCTACTGCAGGATCTCTTGTGCTGGCATTGGAGACTACAGATTTTCTTTTTCTTAGACATGTTTTGTTCTCAATTTAAATGCTGCCTTTAGTTCATCGAATCTGGATTAAATTGCACCAGCTACTCGTTAATCCATCATCTATCAAATTTGTGTCAATTCTGAATTCTTCTAGTTTCAAACTAAGTTTTACCCAATTTGCACCATTGTTAACTTAAAGAATGTCTTAGCTGGTAGACTTTTATAATGGTCAAAATGGTTCCTTGGAAACGTTTGTCGTCCAATCAAAAGCAATTGACTATCTTAACAGAGTTAAGCTGTAAAATAACATCCAAAATTAATAGTTTGAGCCAAAAGAACCATACATAACTGATAAATCCAGGCATGACTTTGGCTTGTTTATAAATTCATGCATGGAGAAATGTGTGTGGTTCAAACTTAGTAGTATTCATATAATTTCAGAATGAGATGCAGATGCAAAGGAGATTTGCTAACCTTATTTGGTGATTTTATTGCTGGCATCCTGTTTAGTAATTTGATGAATATTATGTTATTTTTGTATAATGTAATCTAAAATCTCATTATTAATCAGCATTTTGATTAAATGTCAGGTTGTTGTAAATTACAAAAACATTCCATCATCTCTTTAACTCCTCACTTTAAATGAGTTTAGCAAGCTAACGCTAGTTTTATCAGTGGGTTTAGTTTACAACTAAGTTTGTGTGGTGCAATCTGCTTTAATAAAGTCATGTGTGAATCTACACTTCATAAACAAGTACGCTCCAGCTAAGCTAATTTCAAACTTGCTAAAAACTGGTGCATTTTTATGCTGATGACACTAATATATATTATGGATGTGTTCTGAACAATGAAAAGACAGACATTGCACTTCCTTCTTCTCTGAACATTAGCCATTTATCATGTAATGTCCCGAAATTTTCTGCAGCTGGATGCCAACAACATTGAAATATGTGTAATTGTCCTCAACAGACGAGTCTCCAGATGTCACAGTGACTTGGCTCATTATCTCCCTGCGTCACAGATAATTGTGAATCTCTGCAGTTATTTTTCATCATAATGCTGGAAAAACACGGCAAAGATTGACAAGATCAAATCAATCATCTTAAGTCATATCTATCGATCTATCTAATACATAAAAAAAGATTTCAAGCTGTTTTTTCACTCCCCTGGGACTTGTTTTACCATTTTCTCACATTGTTAAAGCGACAAAGACTTTAATGCAACTTGACTTTTCTCCCTTGCATCATGTGTGTGTGTGTGTTTGTGTGTGCATGTTCCTATGTTAGTGTGTTTGTCAAAAAAGTAAGAAAGACATGCGTTCCCTAACGACCTAAAGAAACACCAGAGAAGGAAGAATTCAAAGAAATAAAGAGGGAGAGGCGAGAAGACCAAAAAAAAAAAAACGAGCCCACAAACCATCATAAATAAAGCATGGAGGCATTACGAAGACACAAGAGTGGGGGAAAATAATGAGAAAAACAGCCAGGAGAGACTGAGAGGCTGGGTGGCATCATTTCTCCGCAACAGACTACTGATATAATTTACCCTGCATCAATATTTCACAGCCTAGATGGAAGGAGAGGAGGGGGGGAGGTGGACAGATGACAGAGACACAGAAAAGGGAGGAGGGCTTTGAAAAAGTGGTAAAGATGGACGAAGAGCAACAAAACAGAGCTTCAGAGATTAAACCAAAATCCAGAAACAAAGAATGGAAGAACTGTGAGAGTGGAGCTGGAAGAAAGGGAGGAGTGATAACTAGACTTCTCTTCGTGTAACTCAGAATTCTTTGGAGGAAAAAAATGAACCATTTGTTCGTCCATATTCCTGCCTGGGCCGACAGAGCATCGACGCTTTCCACGTGCACGTATGCACTGCTGGATGTTAATAATAATTCCTAATGACAGGGAAAACAAGCCCACTGGCGTAGTGCACTGAATATGCACACACATAGTGCTACAGGGGTTCATTACTAATTAGCTCACTGCAAGGCAGTAATGACTAACATGCTTCTAGGCCCACTTAACACATCCAAAAATTCAGTGTGCCATTAATGTGCCATCTGTCTCAGTGCTGACCATACAGTGTGCTACTCGTGGGTACACTTAACAAATCACTGTACCTTATTAAATTACAACCAGCAGTGGCAGATGAGGGCCATAGGAGACTTGAGTGGTGTCCATCAATTAATGATAGACACTAATAAAAAACTTAACCGACAGAATAGAAACAGATTTATATTTCATCCCAGGAAATATGGGATAAGAAGTTCCAGTATATGCAGGGGATAAAAGTGCTGAGCTAAAACTGTATACGTTTATAATGCAGCTTTCATTTCAACAATTTCAGGAGATAGATTTGTTCCCCACATTCTTCATATGAAATATATTTCATGTAGCTTTTGTATCTTTCTTATTATAAAAGTTTGATTAAGGGGGGTGAACGTATGAGTGGTACATAAATGAACAAGTGTGGGACTGCAATAAAGTCTGATGCAGTTATGTAGCTCATCAACACAGTATATATTGCAAGATACATCCTCAGTTCAAGATGTATTTTAAATAAATATCATATAAGTGAAACAAAGCAAGTTACTGTACTGTGTTTACCTGTAAGATTATTTAAGCTCTATTTATCTGGACCTCACCTCAGAAAGTTTTAATGATTTTTTTATTCATAAATGTAACTGTTATGTTGTGTTTTTTTCATATTCGTTCATCCCCCGACAATACGGTCTGGCGTTAGGTATTTCTGGTGGAAAAATACAAAATTCCATACATTTTAGTTTAATTCATTTTGTCTTCAAATGGTCACATTTAGAGAAGAAAAAAAAAACCAGAATCAGCCTTAAAAATATTGTGTCATATTTGTATAATAGTACAAAGTTAATTCCTCTTGTAATTTCTGGAAATGACAACAACGTGACCGTGCTCTGCTCAACAGAAGCTAGGACCCAACTGACTATTTGGGCCTCTGTGTTTAAGGTATTGTAGATGGCCATACTAAATGTGTTCTCATACATGTTATCGATAATGTCCACTGCAGCCTAAATCCTTTCTTACCTCTATGAGGGAGGGAAAAGGTGCAGAAAAAACAAGAAAACATGACGGATATAATCAGATTCATTCTGCGTATATCTGCTTCGTCAGGACTCTTGCATGTCCCTGAACCCCACGCTGTACTGTACCTACTAGCTAACAGGCTTAATTAAACATGTTCTGTCCCGGGATTAATTCAGCATGCTGTGGTGAATCAATAACGAGATGCATTATGCCTTTTGAATTTCAAACTAAAATGAAAACTGGTGTGTAACAGTTAGGGCCTTTTGATTTTAAGATTCTGACCTTTAATGCAGCACCCCATGGAGACAATCAATACGATTGTTAACGGAGTACAAAGTAAGTGTGCTGCGTTCCTGCACAGAGATTGCCTCAAAAAACAAATCCCACTGTAAATGTGTTAAACTAGCACATTTGGTTTTGATTAATCTTTTTCATTACTAGAGTTGAAGAAATATTTTTAATAATTTAGTTTTTAATACAGTCTCCGTGCTGCCACACATTCAACGTGAGCACGGAAAAACGCCTGAGGGTTCGCATTTTACGCCATTGAATGAAAAAAAAAAACACTCCCAGCGTGCCTCCTGTTTCCAATTTTGTACTTTTTGTTGAGTTTCTCAAGGAAAGTCTGACTTCTGCTCTTAGCTGTGCAGCATGGACTGTGTTAAGGAACCAAAGTGCTGAACTTTGGGAACATTTTTGGGGTTAAATATGGCGGTAGCAATGCATGATTTTAGAGCACAATCTTGCCAGTGTTTTTTTTCCTTTACTTGTCCACATGATTAAGACTTCACAGTGTCATTTGTCAGCTGTATACGGCGGGTTTGCACACGGGCCTCGGAGCGATAGATGAAGAATGATCTGACACTGCTCTGTGCTTGTGAATGATTAAAAATGTGTACAGACTTCAATAATTGTCACTGACATGTGAAACTAATGGAGCTCCTTAATTGCTTCAAGTATAAATCATTAATAGTGCTAATAGAGTTACACTGATACAATAATGACTGGGAAGAATAGTGTGTTCTCGTATCATAGTTACATTCAAGGGATGTTGGAGACTAATAAACATGTCTATTGAGGTCTGATCTTTACGTGAAGTACTAGCAATTTAGCTTTGGCTGATTCATCAATGAAGGTCATCTGTTGCACTGGGTAGCAGCTTTTTTCTGTTTAAATAACCTGTTTTTTGTCTTGCATAATTTGGTACTCCTGGAAACCACTATGGACATTTTCAGCCAATCAAATAAGGGAAATACTACTTTGCTGTCTGTTAATGTGAGTTCAGATTGAATGCAAAGCTAATTGTAGAAGCCAGAGTCGACGGAAAAGGTCGGCACTGTTCTTGTAAATGATAGCTAGTGACGCTATCATGCAGAGTGAAAATTCACTTCAGTATGAACACATCTTTATGTCATTCTTATTTTCCAACACTGATCTAAATTGTTTTTACTGCAGAACATACGCCAGGGTATTTATTTGTAAAGACCCATATTGTTAACAAGACTAAAACGATTCATGATTTCTTCCATGCATTTCTCAATGCAATCTTAACATTAGGTAAATATATTGTGTGTTAGCAAGCTTTTAGTCCTATTCAGAACATCGGGTAGTGGTGCACTTCAGTCTCTTGTGGCCAAAATAGGTATTACAACAATGCCAAAACAGTTTTGTTCAGACTTTAAAGATTGATCAGCAGATTTTTTTTCTCCCACTCGCTTCTTAGGGTTTCACATTTTGGGCTAAATGGTAGCAAAGCGTATATTTCTCTAAAGTCTAGACAGTGGCATTGAATCAATAGAAATGTGTTACGGTGTAAAAGCTTATCAAGACAAAGATCCACAGTGTTTGTCTCTTAGCAAGTTTTACATTTTAAGTCTATATCTGGATTTGCATTATAATACTTGATTGAAACAGAAATGTTCAGAAGAAACGGCGACAACATGCTCACCCCATGGTAACACTTTAAGTTGGGTGGTGGCTCCTAGTAAATGGGATGACATCATATGTGAGGAGTAGAAAACAATCTCATGATGATTTGTAAACTTATAAACTATGAAGAAATCATTGATGCTGATAAACGGACAAAGATCAACTGTGTGAATGAATGATTACGTGAATCACTTGATTTTTCATGCAGCGCTGGATGTTCTCGTATCGCGGGAATCATTTTTCTCAATTCGTAAATCAGGCGCTTGTTTCATTGGTTGACATGCACCGCTGCTGGAGGGGAAGCGGTCGCTGGTAATTGGACAGCGGGCCTCATCCCAGTTTGTGGGGATACTTTTCCCCGATACCTCCCAGGACTTCCCATGCATCATCATTTCATCCGAGCTGCTGCTGGAACGCCGTCATTCAAATACCTGCCTGCTCCTAATGATGAGATATGAGGCTCCTATCCGGATATGTAACGCTGCATGCACAGAGGAGCACGCCTCAATGCGGTTCTTCCCTTCGACCCGCCCACCCTCTGACCCCTGCACATTAACCACATGGAAGACCACAGTTTCTTTCATCAATTACGTCAAATGCGATGGGGTTTCGGGTCACTCCAGGGACAAGGCCTGCCCTGTGAGGCCGTCACTGATTGGACACCTCGGGTGACGCGGCTGATGATGGACAGCACAGCATGCTTGGTTGAACAGCCTCGTCCTTGTAGACCACTTGACCAAAACTCAACCACATCTTGATAGTAAAATTGATGATAAAAATTGCTTTCTCAGGGGTTTCCTTGACTTTAAGAATAGCTTCATTTACAGTGCATCACTGTGGCCAGTTGAGAAATGAAAACACTGGTGGTCAAATAGTGGCTAAAGGTACTAAATTTCTCTTTGAATTTTTAATACTTTTTGTCTAAATAACTGGTTATCATGTTGCTTTATCTTGTGTTTTCTATAACTCTTAGGTTGCTTAAGGTTTTATCATTATTTATATTTCCCTACCAATTTAAACTGCGCCTTTACTACATGCAATAGGTTTCATATAATGTAAAGTATCACTAAGTTCTTATTGGCAACCAAACTAAAATGAACCTAAATATAAACTAGCAACAATACCGTAAAAATAAGTGATCTAGAAACAACATTTTAGGTATCTTAAAAGCTTTTTTTTTTAGACATTGTTTGTATTTGTTTGTTGTTAAAAACTGGTGCACTGATGGTCAGTAATTTAAAAAAAAGTATACATAATGGCCATAAGGTCGCAATTGAGAAAGCATATTGTTTGCATTGCCAATTATCAGTTGTGGTATTTCAGTTGTCAAGTGTTCTCTATAACCTCAACTGACCATTAGACCAATGAGAGGAGGTTAAAATGAATGAATCCTAGCCCAAGCCAATCACGTAAGCAACTACAGGCAGTGAAAGGTCAATGGGCGGAGTTACAGGTTGCACAAGGAGGAGGGTGTTCAACACTTTTCGGCACGATGGCGCAGACTGGCTTTGGCTGAGCCTGGCCTAGATCTCAGTCCATCGGCATTTGGGATTAGCCCTGGAATGGGATGGCGGCGTGACAATCGGTTGATTTGGCTGATGAACCTGTTGCCGGGCGGATTCCAGGCATTTGGGTAGCCCTGATCGGTGGCTCTTACCACTACGGATATCCGGACTCGTTTGGACGGCCTCCTGAGCTCAGGAGACATGGGGCTCTCCACGTTGTTGTTTTTCTTCCGGGCAACCAGAGAAAAGCACACAACGTTAACAACAACCTCAACGTCAGTTTGACTTTGCAAAAAAACTTCTGTGGAACGCCACTTTGACGTGACCAAACCTCACATCAGCTGGGGGAAAAAAAATAATAATTGCAAACGTATTTCTATTAAACAAGCCGTTAGCATGGTGGTGCAGGAGTGAAGAGAGCTTTCCTGAAGCCCTGCAGGATGCAAGGCTGAGACAAAGTGAAAAAGGTTTTATATTGGGGCTGAGTGTGTGTCCTGTGTATGTGTTTGTCTGCGTGGGAGGTACTGTACTCTAGAGCGTGAAGGACTGTATGTGAGAGATAGCATAGGACTGTGTGGGTGTGCACAATGTGTGAACGACAGGATGTGAGACATTGTGTGTGTGATGGTGTGTGTGTGTGTGTGTGATGGTGGTGGTGTTTATTTGTGTATTCGAGGATAGGGCTCTCTTACCTCTAGGCCTTCTGTGTCTGGACTGGCACAGAATAGGTTCTTTAAAGCAATGCCCGAATTATCATGTGGGGCTGAGAGAGAGAAAGAGAAAGATTCAGAAACTGTGAAACAATCAGATGCCTTTGGTCTCCATCTGTTAGATACTTATGTGCATTCTGTTTGGAGACTTTATCCTACTGGTCCCATCTAGAAAATCAATACAAATACAGCTGCATCATCTGCAAAAAGTCGGTCTGAGGATGAATCAGGAGAAGACAAATAATTGATTTTCCAGAGAAATCGAAACAGGTTTTTACCGGTCTCCACTGAAATTGAATAAATTAATAACTATTGCTAGACAATAACATATTCAGCACTACAATTTACACCTAAAGGCAATTTCAACGTGGCCGTGAACAATAACAGAGACAAAGGAAGGGAAACATGCTGTATAATATCAGTTTGCATAATCATTGAGACTAGTTAGCTAGCCAGAGCTAACTAGTCTCTGCGTGTTAAAAAGTTGCTATTAGCTTCTCTTATAGCAGTCATTCACTGCAGGAACTTTACATAACATGTTGCCATTGTCACAGGCTCTAATTATGTTTCCACTGAGCCTCCTCAGGGGATGAGCTCATGTGAGTTCATGTCATGGGGGGAGGAGGCCATTCAGAGAGCAGCTCTCTCGTTGGTTACAAAGCAGACACACAGCAAACGGTAAGTGGGGTAAATGAAAAGGATGACGCAATATTTCATAAAAATAAAAAACCTAAACATGCACAGTCGAGTAAACTGGTGAAACTAAGTGGTTTGACACACCGGACCACTGGCTTGCTTGTGCTGGCTGCAGCAGTACTCTGGATTTACTGTTTGCGTATGAACTTGATCATGCAAATGGGCAAGAAAAGCAACGCCAGAGTCATTATTTGCTTAACTCAATTAGTTTGATGATTGATTTTTTATGCATAAATACCAAAAATGCACTAGTTCCGGCTTTTGAAATACGCCATTTTTGCTACTTTCATTGTTGTACAATAGTACACCAAATACTGTATCCTTGTTTTTTGTAATTTCAGTCAGACACCTACTGCTAAACTGAAGTCTGAAGAAAGACATAAGAGTTAAGTTTTTCAACACAGGAAAATTCAAAAGCCAAGAGTTTAACGCTCTCAGAACAAAAACTGACATTGCCATGGAGCAAAATGTGTCAATCAGAGCATTTCACAGCCAAGATGGAAAACACATGAAACTGTACTGAGCTCCTTCAAGACTCCTCTTGTTCTATTGTTCTCACCAATACACACAATTCCAACTTTATATAAAACATACACAGAGCTGCTAGCATGACTGTAGACTTATATATTATTTGTGTGGTAAACATTGTATAACCTGCTTTGTGATTGCACTCAATGAGACATTGGAAGGTGTGCACAACAGTAGATTTGAGCAAATAGATTGTTTTTGCCTTTTTTCCAATTTAGATAGTCGTAATCAGTTAGTCCTAAAATAGTTTTTTCATCATCAAAGAGACAGAGAGAGAGAGAGAGAGAGCGACAGAGGCATGCAGAGAGAGAGAGAGAGAGAACAAGAGGTTCAATTAGTGTGATGTGAGTTTAGAGACAGAGAGGCCATTACCAACACTCCTTCCAGATCTATTAAATCTGCTTTTCTTTTCCTTTTGATTGCCTCATCTGTCTAGTGTTTGGAAACTCTCTCTCTCTCTCTCTTTCAATCTCTCTCATGTAAGTGTGTCGTTCTTACCGGTGGGGATCTCGGTGGGTCGATCCACCACAGAGGGTCTCTTCAGTGCAGGTTTGAGGGGCTTCTGAAGGACTGGACGAACCGGGCTGAAGGTTGACTCCTCAGTAGAGATCTGCACACATACACACACATAGATACAATTCAAAACCCTGCCAAAGAGATCAACCCCTCGTTCTCATTCTGTGGACTCATTAGACAAATGAATGTACTTCCTCGGAGTGATGACATGGAGGCCAATCAAAAGATGGGGAAACAGCAGAAAAGAAAAACAAAAAAGAACAGAAACCAGCGGGAGTTGGGAGCTAAAATAAGGGTTCTTGTGTTAGCCTTGATGTAACATTTCATGACTTCAATGACTTCCCATGCTGGCATTTCCATGACCTACAAAATGTTGTTGCTGGGTTATGTTAATAACGTCCCTCTGAAGTGGAGGGAACATTCTGGTTTCAGCCATAAAATGGTTCACGGATCAAATGCCTGAGTGGAACTAGTGGAAATATTCAGCTGGATTTCTGTGAAGTTGCCCATTTGTAAATTCATCAATATTCCTGCAAGACTTTGCTGAAGTTGTCTTTTAACTTATAAGATATTATCTGCAAGCTGGAGTTTCTGTAACTTTTACTATGTTTTATTCATTCAGTCTGAAATTTTGTCTAGTGTACAGTAAGTGTTTTAAAATGTGCAGTGCTGCAACATGTGCTTGCACATAAAGTCTCTCCACTGTCACTCATTTAAAGTGAGATTTAGTGTGATTTTTTTTAAGGTGGGATAGTTTGAGGTACTTCTCCAATGCTTTACCTACAGTAGATGGAGTTTGGAGCAACAGACAGGAGTAACAGCATTTTAAACACCTGTATACGCTATATTTTAAATATCTTTACTGCTTTACCTTGCTGTCAGAAAGTTTTTTCTGACAGGGGACTTATCTATAAGAAGTTATCTATGCTCCTTTTAAAAGACACAAGACTCCTTTGACAATAACTGTGATTTTACTTCGCAGAGCATGGGGGTCTCATTGGATGCAGCAGAAGAGCAGCAACTTCCACTGAATATGGATCGATACATCAGACAACCCCAAATAAAAAAAAATCGAAACTGTCCCTTTAACACGTCAACAAATGAATAAAATCATTATTCTTGCTTTAAGGAAGGCGTTGAGAGTAGAGGTTTGTATTGAAGCTGTTTCAGAGGATTCTCCCCCCCAAAAAATAATGATTTATTATGAATAGCCATCAGCTATCGGAGGTTTAACACAGAGAAATCTGTCAACATTTAAAAACCCTTTCTCGAACCAGTTGTAATACAAGACTTTTATCATCATTTATAGACATTGATAAAAAGCAGCAAAGCAAGAAATGGAGAAAGTGGGGAAAAAAGACTGAAAGAAGACAGGAAGAAAAAAGAAGTTAATAAGCATCACACACACACACACACACACACACGCACACGCACACGCACACACACACACGCCATTTTACCTCGCCACTCACTGCAAACTGATGAAAGAGAAATGAAGATGGAAGATATAGATAAAGAGATAAATCAACACTGAGCAGTACGGTGCAGGACCTGGAACCAGAGGAGACATCCATCCTGAACCACAGCTGTGTATCTATCTTCCTTTGTTTTTTTCTTACACACACACACACACACAAAAACCCATTCATATTACTGTTATTGATGGCATAACACCTTAATAACGCTCTAAGCTTTCCATCTATCACAAACACATCGTTTTTCTGAATGCATTTAACTAACTCATTCTAAAAGTCTCTTTCACAACAGAATGACAGACTTTTAAACATCAAAAAACATTTACTGTCAGTTATCACTGTCAAAACTTAAAAGTTACGGTAAATAAATATTGGATTTGTTCCTGTAGTAGATGTTGAAAAGGTCCAGACTGAAATATCTCAACAGCTATTGGACAGATTGCTGTGACATTTGGTACAGCCATTTATATTGTCCTCAGGATGAATTGTTACTCTTCTCATGTGATTCCTTAATTTTTCTTATAGCGCCATCATCAGGTCAAAATTCTAATTTGTATTTGGTTAATGACCTGCAATACTTGAAACATTCCCTTCAGCCTCAGCTGTGCTTTTGGTGCTAATAAGCAGATGTTAGCTAGCTCACTAAATTTTGACTGAACATTATGTAGATTACATGCTGAATACAGTTTCACAGTCAGAGCAGCTTGTTTTTGTAAATCCACCTCACATTACATCCACGTTTATTGAAGACAGATTGAGCATCTTTAGAATACTTTTTATTGTCTCACTTTACAATTAATGGTTGAGTTTGAGCTGTAGTTGGAGCTCCTTTTCTGTTTTGTATTTTTGAGTCATAGGGCTTTCACTGCTAATGCTATCTCTGGAGCCTTTTAAAACAAAACCGATTCATCTTTTATTTTGTATGCATTTCTATCTGTAGCTTTGGAGAATCTGGAGAATTCAGTCCAGTTTCCTGGTTTAATTCCTGGTTCATTTTTCATTTTGCACTATAAGCATCGAGTAAACAGATGATGAAGCCTAAGGCGTTTCCACACCCCTCTCCCCTGTGACCTCTGACCTGGAAGCGGACCTCCTGGCTGGCCCGGTGGCCGCCGTCCTCGCTGCCCGCGTTCGACACGACCGACAGGCGTTTCTTCTCCTCGAGGGCTCGTTCTCTGATGTACTCCAGCCGTCTGGGGCGGCCCAGCTGCAGGGAGAGCAGCGCCTGGAGCTGGGCGCGCTCGATGGAGCCCAACAGGATCATGGACTCTGGGGGAGGAGACGGAGGAAGGAGGTGAGGAGAAGGGAAAGACAGTAAAACTTGTTTCGGGGGGAAAAGTGAGACGACTGCAGGAGATTCCAAAAACAGGTTGCAGCACTGCAGAGAGCTCGGCTGAGTTACACAACAAGAGCCCAGAATGCAGTGAATGTGTATTGACTAATATGTGTATGTGTGTGTGTGTGTGTGTGTGTGTGTGTTTGGCAGCTTGCTTGCTTGCTTTAAGTAATTGCCTTTGTGACAGTACGTGCTGATTATGTATTTGGTTAAATGACGCAGCTAATTGTTCCTGCACGATTGCGTAATTGAGACAGACTCTGAATACCAAATATGCACTTCGGTGAAGTGGCATCAGCCAGCGGAGCGCTGTGGAGTTTGTCAATCAATCAATCAGTTTTTAATGAGCGCGCCCACCGAGGTCGCTGGGATTTGTTTTTGGTACAGACATAAAGGGACATCGGTGTTACGTCACACTGTGCTCACACACATGCTGAGCTACTGTAGGAAACAGGTTTTTGTTTTGTTGTTTTCACAGTTTGGTGAGTAGTTAGGACAATATACTCCCTATTGTAACACATTGAAGCTACGGTTTATGGAGTAGTAACCATCCAAGTTTAACTCTTGGTCATGTTGTAGTAGAGAGGGACTATTTCATGCGAGTATAACAATATATATGAGCTTTCATCTTTAGATTTCTTCAAAATAAAGTACAATACAGTGTGTGTGTGTGTGTGTGTGTGTGTGTGTGTGTGTGTGTGTGTGTGTGTGTGTGTGTGTTGTGTGTCTCACCCGCTGACTCCACCAGCGCCAGAGTCTTGAGGTGGCCCGTCAGCAGGACGTTGTGCAGATCTCTGTAGCAGCAGTTGAGAGTGATGTACCGCACGTCCCGCACCATGATGTCCTCCACCCGAATATTATACTTCCTGAGAGGAGAAAAGAGATCAAAGGAGGAATTTATCAAGCGGTTACGGAGATAAGAAATAGAGGTAAGATGAGGGAAAAAAGGTGAGAAGGAGGAGAAAGACAGATCCATTAAAGAATCCAGTGACATTTCCTGAGTAGTCTGAACATCCAAGCTGCTGACTTTTGAAAACTGACATTGATGATAATGCTTTGCCTTCACCTTTTGCCTCATGCTTGGTCAGTGGCCTATTTTTTTTTTATATAAATGTTGCCCTGCACGGCTCTCTAATGCAAACGCTGACAGCACACCCTTCCCTTCAGCTGACGGGTCAATCCAATAACACCTCGCTCTGTCGACGCGTCATGCGGACGTGAGCGGCGGTTAGAGCACGGCCGTGCTGTTACGGGAAAAACTGGGTGACATTGTGTGAGCAGGTCTTGCCTCAGCAGAATCGTTCGCCCCGGTACACCACTCATAAACACTCTCACTTTCTCTTCCTGTTCGTGTGTGTTGCCAGAACCTGAAAAACACGACAGCAGCCGCTCAATGTTTTTTTTTTTTTTTTTTTTTTTTTGGGTGGTGCCAAGGCTCTGCAGGCCGTGCCAGGATACGAGCTCCGGCCAAGCCTCTACGCTGCTTGTTGTTGTGGTGACAACTCAATACTCTGACCTCTCTTGGAACACAAAGTTAATTTGATGACCATCCGCCCTAAACTCCACCTCAATGCAGCAGAGAACAGAGTTGGTATGAGCTTTGTGAACAGCACCAGGAAATGGCAAAGATAGAATGCTGTGCTACAACAAAGCCTTATAGAGACGCTTTCTGTACTGTGGGTCCTTATGTGGTGATGTAACAGAACAATAGATAATGTATTAAATGCTCCAAGCTAAAAGCATTACAGGACCAGTTCAACCAAATTACTAATAATACAAAATACTGTATCTAAACCCAATTGTCAGACAAGAACATTGAAATTGGAGGATATGGAAAAAAAAAAAAAGATTAAGTTCTATGAACACATTTTTGTTCAGATCCAATGCAGATGTATTTAAGATTATATGCACAATATCTTCTTATAGAAACTTATTAAGGTTAGGGAATTTTACAAATTCTGAAAATGGCACAAGCTTTTCTCCTCAAAGGCCTTCATGATGTTGATCTTGTTTCATACAAAAAGAGAGAGAGAGCGTGAATAACGCTGAATACACAGCAGTAAATTGCAGTTTTGCCGCAATAAGTGCATTTTTTTTATGTCAGGGTTTGCGTTTTCTCAAGTTTCAGGCGGGAAGAACTTCTTTGTAACACGGGTCAACATGTCACGTGACTCACAGGACTCTGTTTACTGATTGTCTGCAGGAACTCTGTGGACGAACTTTGCTGCTAAAAGTTACACAATCCCCAATCTGCAGCTTTCCAAAGACACTGCATTGCACTACTTTCCGTCATGCTACGTTACGGGCACGCTACTTCCTGCATTGGCACTGGAAGTACGTTTAGAAGTGCAG